>NC_079158.1:26722104-27023197 GCF_947563725.1 Argiope bruennichi | reverse complement strand
ACTTCATGACTTCGGAGTGGAAATGTATGTCTTCCCGGGAGGGCTCAAGGTCAAAATCTGACAAGCGACTTCACTCGGCTTGTTTTAACCTTAAGGAAAGGGCAATAGTCCCGATATTCTTTGATTACCCCTCTATTTCTGCGGAATTATTTCTTATTTTATGCGTAAATGAGAAAAAGCATGCTTTTTTTGACATCATTAATGTGAAAGTTAAAGGACAAGGGACAGAAGAACTTCAATATTACGAATAATTAATCTTATAACTTTAAACGAACAATTCTTGTATAAATATAAATGTATTCTTGTACACAAATAAATTTATTATTTAATATTCTTGTTACATATAAATTTATTTCGTGTACCTCGGAAACGGCTCTAAAGATTTGAAAATTTTTTATATTTAGATAAGGTTTTGCTTTTTAAGTTTGTCTATATAGGTGTCTTTCCTGAAAAAAAATGATTTTACACACACACACACACACACACACACACACACACACACACACACACACACACACACACACACACACACACACACACACACACACACACACACACACACACACACACACACACACACACACACACACACACACACACAGAGATACACTTTTTGGAATTAACCATTAGCGACTTTTTCTATCTGCTTTCATACTGAAAATGTCACACAGCGCAGTCTCGTTAATGTGGTACTTGCATTGTTGCCATAGTGGGCTCTATTTGACATTATCCGAATACTAATTCGTTCGGCTCACATCTAAGTGCAACAATTGAATTGTTGGGTTAACTAATTCAAATGACATGTTGAACTAAGCGCATTCATGGTATTTTTTATTTTATTTAAATGACCAGTTCATTTGCCAGCGTCCTGGCATGGGGTAGCGTATCTTCCCCGTGATCTGGGCGTCATGGGTTCGAGTCCCGGTTCGGGCATGTTTGTTCTTCATCTATGTTATATCTGTGAGGTGCGTGAATGAGCCCCCCTGTAAAAAGGGGTTGTGCAAGTGAATGTGTGAGTTTCATCTTCGTATGAGCTAGAAGTCAGACTTCTTCCATCGGGCGCTCAGGGGTATTTACCCTCAGACGCTCTGCCTCCCCTATCCATGGTAACGGGGACGCGACATCATCACCAGTTCATATGTAGGTAAGATTGAAAAATATTCGTATATAATCGGTATGTGTTTCGTATCTAAATATTTGCTCAAAAAAAAACATAATTTTACAAAAAAAAAAAAAAACTGTTTAGCGAAGTTTAGTTAAAAATAAATGGTAAAATAAAAGAAAAAAGTAATAAAAGGTTAAGCATTTATTTATAGGTAGATGCGCTTACGCATTTTTCTGCGACTGCTGCCCCAACCGAAAATACATAGATTATTCTACAGGAATATTATCAAAAATGTTCAGTTCTAAATAAAGCATCCCCTAAAATGTTAGTTTTCTTATATTAGAAATGAGAGTTAGCAGTAGTGATTGCGCTGCCGCAACGATTCTTCATTGAATCAAAAGCACTGGAGAACAAGCGAATAGGAACGCTGATGCGCATAATGAGTCGAAAATGGATAAGGAAAATGAAACAAACTGATAAATATACGAATACTAATATTTTACAAAATTTTTGTTTTTTTAAATTCATTTGATTTCAGTCCTTTTGAATGAACTCCTCCGCTATGGTGGATGTGTTGTTTGAACCCTAGTATCGATTTTTCTGACATCGTAGCAGTCATTCGACTTGTCTATTGTTACTTTGTAAGGGCCGAACCATTTTGGTTAATGTTTCCAACTAGTTTGAACTTGAATTCGTTATATGTCATAAGTACAATATCTTTGTACTGATGTACTTTCTTTCTCTTCTGATTGAATGTTTGAAGAATTTCCTGATGCATCTTTAAAATTTTCTTTTTAACTTTGTCGCTGATATTTCCCCGATTTCATATGAATAAATCAATACCTTCCCTTTTACAGTAATTCCAGCATTTTTTAGTCTTTCTTTAGATTTCTTTTTACATTTGTTAGAAATTCAAAAGGTGTCCATTACTTTCTTCTTTAAAACACGAATAAATCTACATCATTTAGTTGAATTGTTCAGAGAGAGAGCTTAGTTCAAATTGGAACGACTGAGCCTTACTTGTTCCTTTTGTTATCTGTTCATTACCTTTGGAATTTAGTGACTCTAGAATATCGAATGTTTCCATTCTAACAATAATCTTAAGAATGTTTTGATGTAAATTTTGCCTTCTTATTTACAATGATGTGCTATGGATTTGAAAATGTAATTTTCTGTCGTTTCTCCTCTTCTACATTGCCCTGAGAACTTATAGATTTTCCGGAATACATAATCTGGTGAGTTTTTGTTTTTGTTATATTGCAGAGCTGATTATCGTTTATCTGTGTAAAGGAGAAAAGGCTCCTTAAAAGTTCAATATGATATTACTTCTTTTAGGAAAGGATTTAGAAAAATCCTCCACGTTTCCCTAGCTTTTTATTTATAAGGTCGCACGCAATGCAATTTGAAATAATATTTCCTAATATTAGGGAAAAAAAAGAACTTTGACTTCACAATGTTTCCAGTATAATTAATACTTAAATAACCTTTAGCATGGATATTTTTTCTAGCAATTTCTGTTTTCATTAATTGAGGATTGAAAACATTCAGAACAATTTTCAATTTCAATTTTCACCACAAATGCAGCTATTTGTTTATTTCCTCCCAAAAAATTATTGAATCAATATATTCGTTATTCTGTTTATAATTAACAAATTCAGATATTAATTCATCATATATTACAAAGGTTATAGAGTAGAGAAGTGAAAGCAATCTACATGCTTCATTTGTTTATCAGCACTATGTGCTATTTAATAAAATCTCCAATAATAAAGTCTATCTAGTAATTTTAAGAGTTATAATACATAGTTATATATACAGAGTTAATGCATATATAATACATAGTTTTTTTGAGCTTAGAATATTCAGCAATTAAATTGAATTTATCACCTCTAGATATCTTTAGAATTCCTTAGATTTAGAACCAGAATATCTTTAGAATTTCAATAATTGCCAAAATTTCAAGCTCATGACTTCAATATTTGTAATCCATAATAAATTGGGAGAATAAATTTATTATCATCAAATTGATCCATAACCACTGTACTGGCAAAAATATGTAATTTTAGTTTTGCACCTTGCTGAAAATGCATAATATAGGATTTCATTGCTATTTTTTTTAAAGTTTTGAATGCTGATTGTATTTTGAGTCCGAAATAAAACATTGAGTTATCAAGATTTAAGCAACTGAATAGTTAGGCTGCTGGTGAAAATTTTGAATCAGTTTCGGGAAGTTCACAGAGAGTCAAGAAAACTTTGCACTTGTTTAACGCTTTTTGAAGTCTAGAATGTTCTAAATTACCACGATCTTATTCTAAAATTATCCATTTGTATCATTCTCATTAATATGAATTAGATATTCGATTTTTGATTTCAAGAATTTACATTTCTTTAAATTAAGTCTAAGCCTTAATCAGATGCAGTCTGTAATGACTTAGATAAACGCTTTTTCTGATTGAATTTATCAACTGAGTCTGTAATTATGCCTTCCATATAAATTTTTCTACTTTTCATGAGAAGATCGCAAAATATATGGTTCTCGAATCTTTGGAAAATGCTCGGAATATGGCAAACATAAAATGAAATTTTATTGAATTCATACTGTCCATCATGAATTACAAATGCAATTACTTTTTTACCATCCATTCTCTCTACTCCCACTGGGGTACGTACTTCAAAAATGAGGATGAGAAGCTTCCTGTATGGTGGTTGGTTCTCGCCGCCCCTAGTAGGTACAGAAAGAGGTGGAGGTTCCCTTTCTCTCTTCCTCTTCCCTACCAAGCCCGGACATACTTTTGATGGGAAGGGTTGCACCGTGGTAACTGATAGCCGTTAAGACTTAATCACAGTTCCCACCAGTATTGCTGTTGCAGTAGTTCCGTCATTCAGTTTTATCCGTGTGCTTACGGATGTGTCGGAGTAGTAGTCAGTTAGTGATTATCATCGTTTATAAGTCCCCGATTAACGAATCGCTTTTTCAAATCAAAGATTGAAACTAATTACACATTTCAAAATTTATCTAGAACTTCTTTTTTATTCATGCATTACTTTTACCTTCAAAAATTCTTTTCAAAATTTATCTAGAACTTTTACCATTACTTTTTATTCTATCATTTTTTTATATTTAATTTACGATAATCTATGCATATTCTTAAATTTTGATTTTTTTAAAGTATATGATGCTATTGAATGATAATGATCAGAATACGTCCATTGATATCCTACTTTAACCTATCACTTAATTATACATTTATTTCTGTATTTGAGAAAAAGACGCTTTGATGAATAGGAAATGTTAATCTTGGTGCACAGATTTAAATCAGAATACTTATTTTTATTCGGCTTATAATAATTAATAATGTTTTTCATTTCTAAAATTTAAATGATTTACAGTCGAATAATATATATCTCATTTGTCAATCACAAATGCAATCAGAAATAATAATAATAAATAAATCTTCGGAAGAGGATGATGAATGGAAATCATTTAAGTTTCTGAGAGAGTACTTCGTTCTCATCTTGGACATAAACATTGTGGGATGTAAAGCAACAAAAACTATTATTTCCTTATTCTCATTTTCGTTACTTACATTCTAATTTAAAATAAACATTCGGAAATAGAATACTTGAAGCTCTTACATTCGAAATCAAAGCCACAATAATTTCTAACTGCAGCGATCATTTGCATATGTTCATCTCAATCCTCAGATTATTGGCCAGGATCTTATTTTTTACAAAAAACACAAACATTATTTTTACTATAATGATCTTTTTATTTCAATTAGCGAAATTATTCATTATTATTATTGAGATTCATGCCTCAGAGTACAAGATGATATTGATTTTCAACCAAAATACTGAAATTTAGGGATTCTTAATACTTTTTTCCTTGTCTGGTTGTTTAAACGTATTTTTAATTACGGTATTTAGATTTTTTTTTATCAACTGCCAACTTATTTTTTTATTTGATTTCAAATGTTTTTATAACCACGTGTTACTCATTTTTTAGGGTAATAAAATTTTTTACTGGAGTAATAATGTTCCCCATTTCATGTTTCAAAGATTTCAGAAAGTGGCCGGGACATGCGATTACAAGTTTTTTTTGCTTCAATTTTAAATGAAACTTAAGAATAACGTCAATCACTGGTGTATTTTATGAAAACATTTTGAGAAAGGATATAATATAAATATCATACTCATTTATAAATTCCATGATCTTGAAAAGATCTTTAACTTGTTTTATACCTCCGTGGATTGCAATTTATTATTCATTTCGAATAATTTATCATACATTAATAAATCGCAAAATTATTCAAGATATCAACTTTTCATACTTTTGAAATAATAATCGACGTTAATTTTCCCTCAAACCATTTGTATATTTCATCTTATACTCTTACTGCATTTTTAATAATATTTAGACATTCTTATGAAAATGGTTGTAATTAGAGAATTATTGATTTAAATGTATTTTATTTCTTCAATTCACTATCTTTATTATTGAGTAAAATGTTATGAGATCATTCTCATAGTATATTAATAAATTTTTTTTGACAATTTAATAATTGAAAAATTGATTATTGTTGGAGATTTGGAAAAAATCCATACAGAAATTTATTTCGGATCCGAATTTTTATAGTGTCCTTGTGTTTTTAAAATTCCATGCCATGATCTCAAGTAAAGAAACCGATTCGAACCCTACCGTTTTTTGCAAGTTTCGTGATTTGTGATTGGCAGCAATTACAATCTAAATTTGGCTACTATTTAAACTTGCCTCGCGTAAGTATTTTTTGGTCGGAAGATGAGAAATAGTTTAAGCTCTTCGGTCGAGGCGGAAGAGAAGTTAACTGTGTGCAACTGGTTTGTTGATTCACCATTTTAAGATAGTTTCTTTCAGTTCGTTTAAATGTTAGACAGAAAGGTCTATCTGTTGACCAAGGTCTGGTAATGTTAATCTGAACTTCCATTTTAACATTTATCGTATTATTTTGATTGTTCCAGTAATGAGCACATTGACTTTAAACTTCATAATCAATAAAAATTATTTTAAGGAAACTACTATCAACTTTATGCCTCATCGACATAAAATTTCGCTGTCAACTTTGCTGAAATTTGGGTTAATTTACTCGGAGGAATAACTTTATAATAATCAATTTTAAGAGGAAAGTGAAGTGAGAACTTCAATATGTATCAGATTTTTGATATTCCATCAAATTTTTCTTTCATATTTAGTTTAGGATTCAAACTTACTGTTTCATTTTGAACTGCCTGAAGCTCAACTTTTCTTTAATAGCATAAATTTTTCTCTTCCTTTATTTGATTCTTTATAATAATTTGAAATTCAAGTTTTTCACTTTCACTTATACTAGTAACTAGTTTATCAAACTGGTTTATCTACTAATTATTCTAAATTATTTACGTGTATATGCAATTTTCTCTTTTCTTTCAACATAATTAAAGCACGAATCTTTCCACAGGACTGCTTATTTCTACTGAGAGGTATTTACTCTTATTATTTTTATATATTTTAAAAGGAAATTTGGAAGACCCTGCCTTGCTTATAATTTTTTTCTGTAAGAGTACTTTGATGTCTTTCAATTTAGACACAGCGTAAATGATGAAGTGCTCAATTTATTTGAAGCCGAGAGCAGTTTATCCAGCTTAAAATGTTTATCTTTTTCAAAATGATGATGAAAAGAAGCGTTTTGGTTGATGTTATTTTACTAAGATATGCTGAATTTTTAAAAATATACGGGATTCATTCGAATCCAAAACTACCCTTTAAATTCTACAGGGATGAAGGCAATTGTAAACTTATAAAAAGATTTCATTAAAAAAAAAAAAGTAAGGCGAAAGAGAATTTTCAACGAAATGAAATGAAAATGCCTTCAAGCATCGTTTCTCGATAGTTATGTACATGTTACAAAAGCGTATTAACAAATTTTTTCAAAAAGAAAAAGCTCTAGATAGACCCCCCCCCCCACCTGCATAGCGACATTACTGGCTTCTGCATAAGTTTGCCGAATTTGAATCATGTTCATAATTGTTGTGCTACAGTATAAATTCGCACGATCGAAAACTTTCAGAAATATAACTAATTTAAAGTACATTTTGACAGCTAGAATATGAATTTTGACTATTTTTATAAATTAATTTCGCTGGAAATAAATCGGGATGATTATTGCTGATTGAAATGTGATCCAGATTAAGGCGAATTCTTACAAAATGGGAAATGAAACACAATGTCCAGAGAAAACATGTACATCCGAAATTCCTCTTTTTTTATCAGGGGCATGAACTTAAAATAGAGAGCTGTATATCTTTTAATCTTTAAAAGGTGTCCGTAGGTGTTAGGGAATTTTTATCCCTTCGTTCGGTGCATGAGAAACTAAATCATGATGGGATTTTTAGAGTGCGTGTCAGAAATAATGAAAGGAAAAAAAAAAATGGGATTTGGATCAGGAAATAATAGGAAATATAAGAATAAAATAATACTGGTTAATTTAAAATAAAATGGGAAATAATTATAAAAAGGAGGGAAATTATCTTTTAGCCTGTCCATATCAATATACTTTATAAGGATAATATACCTTAAATTAAGAATATTTCAAAGTTATTTTTTTAAACCATATTTTAAATTTTTAGTAAGCGATAACTTGTGGAAGCAGAATTTAATTCATTTGGCATCATTTCAATCTTGGATTTCCATTTTTATGAGAGGAATTTTAAAATAATTAGGAGGATGTTCATAATGTGATCATCATTTGCATTCTTGAAATTTCTTCGAAATTCTTGTGATTCATGAGTCTAAAAATTTCTGTTGTAATTTTAAATTTCATCCATTCTCACGATATTTTTTTATGTAAATCAAATATCATGTCATACTATTTAACTATCACATGCATAGCTTATAAATATATTTAGTGGTATAGTTAATATACTTGAACATTTTATTTTTAAATGTTTTTATCAGAAAATAATTAGTTTCCATTTCTATCTTGAATCTGCTGATTTACTAGTATGCATTCCTTTCATCACTAATACCAATAACAAATGTCTGAGTGAATGTCTGATTCTTTTTGGGAATATTAAGCAATGAATTTACATAGAACTTGTATGAATGGAGAAAATGTAACATTTAAAGTTTGCCGAAATTTTTGTTTAAGGAACCTGCTGATGCTTTTTATTCCGTATAGTTTGCTTATTACTGTTCAAAAGGATTATTGATATAAATGTAAGAATTCTAGTTACTAGCAAAATCTAAATACTGCTTTGCTATTCAATTTACAGTTTGGCAGAACTTTTTTTTGTTTTCAAATTCTCCGAAACTTATGTGATTGAGTTTTATATATACTTAGAAATAGAAAAAAAAAGCGTTTTACTAGTTTGCTTCTTAAGTTTATTTACAGTTGGCTTATAAAAAGAGATTTTTGAAATAAAATTTATTTGAAATGTCTTGGTTTTTTTTGCTTCAGACAGTTTTGATAAGAGACTGTACTAAAAGCAGAAGCGAAGAAATATTGGCTCTTAGCTCTCTAAACATTTAAGGAAAAATAACTGCGAAAATGCCATTGGGTCAGCTGTTTTTCAAAACGATTCCATGACAAAGATGTTTGCATATCTTGTAGGTTTAGGTTGTATGACAGATGCGTACAACCATTTGCGTACAGCTCATAAAAAAGCCAATAAATCACGCGTAGCTCTTTGAAAAAAGGGGGTAGGGAGTAATTAGTCTAGGTTTGCTAAAACATATGTTATCTGTTGGCAAGAGTATTTGGCGAGAAAATGTATTGGTATTTTAACTAAATTTTGATGCTTAAACACAGGGAAAAAACTTTTGTCTCTATGTGTATATGCTGGCTCTGTACACACCAGGCCGTCTGCCTATCAAATTTGGTAAATATATATTTTGGAGGGTAGGAAAGTGATTTTTTGAATTTTTAATTAGAATTTTAATTTATCAAAAAATAAGAGAATTATTTGATAACTTTCTAAAAAATTACAGTAAAAAATAGTTTTTACTTCCAAATCATATAAATTCTCTGCATTATTCATTCAAAATCAAAGTATGCTAAATATAGTTCTCATGAAATGAAAATCAATAAACTTTAAAAAAATCCGAAATAGAAATTCCATTCTAAAAAAAATACACCTGAACTTAACTATTACCATCACAAACGATTCCCATTGTTTTAAAATAAGTGGATCATTTAAATGTGCCTTTCAGCTAATTAATAGCACATAAATCAATAAGAGAATTTAACAGTGATAAATTTACTACTATTTGAAATTAAATCTGTTCAAAGCTTTTGAATTTCTGGAACTCAAATAAATAATTCAAATACACATGAAATAAATAATTTAAGAAGCCTGCTATAATAAAAATACATCTTATCTTATATTTAAAAATCTAGTATTCTCTTTTATGTGAAAACTTTATCTTTTCGTACGTAAATATAAACGGAAGATCTTGACTATAAAACATACATGCTATCTAAGATCTGTATTCTTTTTACAGAATAAAATTAAGCAAAGACTGATAAACCAATAAAATTAATGAATTTTTTTTAACATTTTAAGATAATTTACGTAAGACATAACAATATTTTTTGCACTAATATTTTTAAATGCACTGAATTGCATATTTTTTCTTCCAAATATGCGTGTGTTAAATTTAGTATCTCTACGTACAATGGTCGATATTTTAAATAGATTGATAGACGCATATATATACATTCATTTTTATTCTTGGAAGAAAATCTTATTTTGTTAATTAAAACTTCTAGATTAAAGTCTGAATATTCCACACTTTAATTTTTGAATAATTTTAAACGAAAAATTTGGAGATATCTGTGAAATTTAAAATATATGCTTCCGTGTTAAAAGCCAATTCCCCCCCCCCCATCCTTTGTGTTTGTGTGTGTGTGTGTGTGCGTATGTCATTAGGTAATTTGTTATTTAAATTCCTAAAACAGTCCTTATTTTATTTTATGAATTAAAAATAAAATGCAGGATATTTTAATGGAACATTACAACTGGAAATGGAATAATAATACGTAAGAAAACATTTTTCACAATTTTTAAACTTATCCCTCATTTACTATTTATTTGATTTTTATAATATTGCAGTGTATTGAATACTATGATCTAAGAAATAATTTAAATTATTTTTTTGTACATAGTAGCATTAAAGAATTAATGCTCTGTGAAATATTCCTTCAAATCCAATACAAACTCGCCAAACTTTTAGCCTATATTGAGAAAAAAAATTATAACTGTTACATAAGTATTATAATGCAGTTTTTTTTTATTTAGCAATATACTAATAGGAAATTATTCATTTTATTTTAATTACAAGATTGCAAATTTCTATAATGGAATACTGAAGATTTAATCAAAGTTTCATGTATTATGAATGAAAGTAAATTACAGAAATAGAAGTGAATGTTCACTTATATAGTTATGAAGAAATAAAACATCTCTTTAAAAACTTCTTTAATGTTACAGCAAGAATTTCTTCTGCAATGCAGTAAAAGAAGTCTGACTTTATTTTTTTAAATAAAGAAACTAATGTTCTAAATTCATTTGCTCTTAAAATCTTATATGGACTTCTGAAAACTATGGGCTCATTGTGAGATAACCAGACTTTTTCCATAGCAAAATATCTGCAAATTGCGCATTGTTTTCACGAAAAATCGCTTAAGAACGTCCGAATCAATGGGAAAATCGAAACATGCCCTTGAAGCCATTTCTATTAAATATAATTAAATTCCCATGAGATTTGAATCTACTATACAGGAGCTGTTATGTCAACAGTCCAAAAACAATTATTTAAATGATTCTAATCTGGAGGGAGGAGGGGACAAGATTTTTAAATAGGTAAAGTTGGCAATTGTCAAGGAACCCCTCAGCTCTTGATAATTTTTAATAGTTGTTGAAAGGTATTTAGTTTTATACTTTCATTTAATGACAGTGGGCCGTGCAGTCAAATTTATTCAAGTTATAATCAAAATTATAAATTAATTTTGAGACTTTATTCTAGTAATATTCCTAATTACCATTTACTCGTTATGCTATTTTATAATTCTAAAAAATTTGAAGCTTTACAGTTTAAAGAAATATATTCCCTCCTTTTATAATATTGTTTAGAGTGTTATAGAAAGTTTTCTTTTGTTTTCGATATTTTGCTTAAAATTAATTTTACGTCTTGACAGTGCACTTTTTTTATTTGTACAATATTGAAATGGACTTTCTAGAAAGGGACTTGCGACTTCAGTTTTCAAAATTTACTACTTAAAATTGCTGAATAAAAATTAAATTAAAATCAATAAAAAATTTGGAGGGAAAAATTTGCTTCGAGATTTGCATTATCTCAGGGCCCCAGGAAGGTTTAAAACGGCCATGAATTCTTTTGAAATTAGAAATAATTACATTGTTTAAAATATGGAAAAAAACGCATAGCTAATAAATAAACATTTCAATAAAGGGGTAGATGTATATTGTTGAAGAGTATTTTACCAGAACTTCATTCAACACTATTTTTAATGACTTTTTGTACATATAAGAACGATCTTTAATGAAATTAAAGTTTCTGAAGAACATATACTACATATATTAATGTAAAAATCCTTTTTCTTAATTTTGTTTTATATTTAACAGTAGATTTCGATTATAGTTTAATGAATAGTACAACTAGAAGAAAATTAAATTTGAATTCAGCTAATATTTCCTACAAATTTTCGCAGGTACAAATGATCAGTTAGCAAAATATTAATATACTTCTGATTTAGTAAGCTGCTTATTTTACGCACCTTATACTTAAAATATTTCATACATAAAATGCAAAGTCGTATAATGAACAAATAATTTATCTTTATCAGAGTACAGATTTTTGAAAAAAATGTAACATTTAAATTAAATCTACGATGATAAACAGAAAAGTTTAAATTTGAATGGCGTTCTACTCTGGAAACTGATTTTTTTTAAACTAATACAAATCCCTCCTTACAAATCCTTCCAATTCCACTAACCTCATTTATTGTATTTTAAATTTAAGAAATAATTTTTAATTGCCTATATTTAAATAACGAATTTATTGAATTAAATAAACGAATCAAGAAGAAATAAATCAAAAATTAATGAAACGCAAACTCTTTCGTTTAATGCAAAACGTTATATTTATGTAAAGTAATGCATTTATCTGAAATCTAGAAAAAATGATTATTATTTCGAAGTGGGTACAATATTTATATGAGCAGAAATATCATTCCCCAATGTTTTTATCTTACATTTTTAAATATATACATTGAAAAGCAATCCATCTTTCATAAAAAGCAAAGTGGAAATTACTCCTATAGTATTAAAACGCATGAAATTATATTAATGAACGTATCGTTAAGTATTCGAAATTGTGTCAAACCTCAGGCTAACTCTCGCCAAATATGACACTTTTAGATAACGTTTAAGATGTTGTAACCTCTTCTAGAACTGAACCTTATCAGTAACTCAACCGCATTGTAAACGAGACAACTGATTGACAGTTTAATGATTCGTACGCAAATGGTTGTACGCATCTGTCCCACTACCGTAGGTTTATGCAAGAATATATTTTGCAAACTAAAAATGTTTATACAAGATTTAGAATAAGTGCCCTCTTTTTTTTTTCTCTGGGGTGAGATAGAGATGAAATTCTTTTTCAGAAGTAATAATTTTGTAGAAGATAAATGAGAATTTTTGATCAAATTTTAATTTTTTTTTATTATTCCACTTAGCATTTTATATTTTTTTTATTCTTCTATAATTTTCAACAAGATGAGTTTTGCTTGTATTTAATTTCGACAGCGATAATAGATTTTATTTATTTACAGTCAACAAAATTATAGACTTGAAAATATCATTGGGTTCAAAAAAAAAAAAAAAAAAACAATTCTTTTAAGTTAAAAAATTGCCCTGTTTTTAAAAGAAATTGGAAGGTTCCCGGTAATTATGAATTATATATTTATTTCAAGTTATATAATTAATATAATTTGGATATTTATTTGAATGTATTATGAACCATTTTTTTTCTAAATAGTTCCAACTATTGGTGCAGGCCGCCGTGGCCTGGTGGTAAGGTCTCGGCTCGTAAGCCGTAACGTTTCAGGTTCGAGACCCGATTCTACCTAAAAACCGTCATGTAAGGGGTTCTGTTGCACTTTAAATAAGTCAGGGCCAAACGTCCTTCCACTGGTGTGGCATGGAGAGGGAGGTGCCAGCTCAGATTTCGTCCTCGCCATTTGACTGCTGTTCAAAATTACGAGGTCCGTCACAAAATAGACCTAGTGTGGTTTACAACTGGACGTTAATATAGTTTAAACTAAACTAAATTAAACTAAACCTATTGTTGGGGCTATGCTCAAAAGTGCTGAATGAAATACATTAGAGTTTCATTTAACCAGCATATTTCGTTCCAGAATCTTAATGCGAAGCACTCATTTATATAAAGATTTTTTTTCCCATTGGTACCTATGATAGGGCAATAGTTTCCAATAAAAGAAACAAGCATTATGAATTTATGATATTATTAATTATTATTCACAATCCACGTTTCTCTTGAAAGAAATTTACCTGTTTTTTTGCAAGAAATTTGTAAGATATGTCTTTGGTTACGGTTTAAAATTTGAAACTGTTGCAGAGCCTTATTGATTAGAGTGCTTGCTGGTTGGGTTGTCACTTCTAAACGTATTTTATAATAATTTCCCATGCTTTCAATATCTCCGTTATTTCACTGAAAAGTCATTGCTTTATTGAAGCTATTATTTTCCTCTCTGACCAAATCTCCTCCGCAGCATTTAGCTCTGATATAAAATGCAACTTCATAATCTCTTCAGTAATTCTAACCATATTCTTCACATAGCTGATTGATGCCATTGCTATTCCCCCGTAATTCCATAACCTTGACCAGATGCAAAATGTTGCGATTTAAGGCTTCACAGGCAGTTAGTCAAACCTTTCAGAGTCGCGTTTACACGGTGTCCTACCAAAGCCTCTTCCATGCAGAAATGAAACTGCTCAACATGGATTGATATCCAGAAACAAGCCAATTCTGCATATGCTGTCACAATTTCTTTTCATCATTCGTTCGGTGAAACATCGCTCTTTAAGCCAGTAATTTTTTTTTGTTTTGTTTTGCTCGTTATGCGGATGATTTGTTATGGGAGGTGCTTGTTAAGTAAGGCCTGACTGTAATATATGCTTATGAATTGTGAATTAAATGCATAATTGAATGTTAATTAATTAGGAGCTCACCACCGTTTTATCCACTTCTGAGAAAGTTTCAGTTGTATGTTCTTGCTGACAAGAATGTTTTAAAATTCGGAAATAATTCCCATTATTCAGAAGAATATCTTTTCATAAAAAGATAAGCAGTAAGATCATTATATGAAGTCATGTAAATGCACAGGATGTGTGAAAAATAATAAAGAAATATGGAAATTTTCAGTGATGTAGCATGCATGCATTTTGCCATTCGGCAAAAAATCTATTTAAGGGGGTTTGAAATTCTTGTCAAAGATATAGAAAAACAACGTTTTAGACTTGATTCGTTTACCTTTATTTTATTCTGAAAATTTTCTCTAAATTTTATAGCTGTAGAGCTGTGTACAAACACAAAGTATTACTGCAAAGCTTATATGTGTGAATTTAATAACTAAAAGAATGAAAAGAAATGTTGAAAAACGTATTAAAATATATTAAAATTTTATTAAAAGACAAAGATTACGCGGAAATAAACTTGACATCACTTTAGAACTTATTTTTAAATAATAACGAGGAGTAAAATAGGTTATGAAACATGCAATGGTTATTCAAGATGAACCTTAATAGTTTTGATTAATTTGTTTCGAAAATGGAACTAAAATTTTGCAACTTCCTTTCTAAGAATCTTTCAGATACTCAAGGGGCAATAATGGGCCAATTTTAGTCGTGCTGGGTGTAGAATTCTGTCTTATACATAATTTTGAATGATTTCGTATGATGCATATCGCATCAAATATATTATATAAGACAATTTGCAAATTATATACATCTCATTAAGTACCAGATAAACACATGAAGAAATTAGGACCTTTATTATTTTCTAGGCTATCAGGAAATGCATAGTTTGAAATTAGATTTTATAAATTATTTTTATAGTTTCAAACTTTACTTTCAGTTAAAAAATGAATTGTGACTGTTCAAAATATTAAATCATCAATACGTTTATATGAAAATTGGTTTAGCCTTTGCAATTTGGATGTGAAGATTCATTTTTTTCTTCTAAAACATTTCATTTCCATTTACGTTTAGTGTATTAGTTATTTTGAGTGATTAGTTCTTTCGTTTCATTCTTCTTGTAAGACTTTGTAAATTAAAAAAGAATTCTACAAAAATTTATCAAAAAATAATTTTAGTTTAAAAAAAACCCAATAAACTCAGTTGTTGTACATTGAGTCTTCTTTAACTGCAGCTTGTAGACTATTTCTTTTTCAATGGGTCAAAAAGCCGTTAAATGATACTACTTTTTTGGATCACTCTGTCCATGTCTAGTTTTAAAAACCCACTTCGGAATTTCGTAAAGAAGCAATGGTGGAATGTAATCCACTAACTTTGAAGCGATTTTATGGAATACGGAAACGTCGAAGCTAACGAAAGTAACCGGAGTGTTCCTCTTAATCATGCGACTGAGGCTTTGGAAGACGGTCCAGTTTATGGCCTATAAAATATTTCCTTTTTGTCTCATCATAATACTTTACAGGTTTATCGTCTGATTTTATTAGTTTCTTCACTACACTGCGGTTGAAATTTTGTTGTTCGGTATTTCCATCGCAAAAGGTTGTCTGATATTTACGGTCAATAAATATATTTTCTATCGTCCCGAGATTTACTCCGGAGTACTCTGTTCCTATGTTCTTTGGTTTGGTTAAAATTTATGAAATATTTAAAATGCAAATAAAAACGATCAGTAAAATTCATTTGAATGTCATAGTAAATAAATTTTGAATATGATTGAACTTCGAGGAAAAATGGAAATATTTTTTGATTTTGTTTATATATTCACTTATATTGAGAAATGTGGAGCCATTAGTTTAGTTTGAAACCTCAAACTTCGATATACTGTTATCAAACTATAAATATTGCTTTATTTAACTAAGATTTCATTTACTCACCTTTATTTTTTGATACAAAATTTTATTCAGGATTCATTGATGGTCTCACACAAGCCTAAAAACCAATGAGAGTAGTTTCTAATAAAATTTCTCACATATTGCTAATAAATGTATCTCAATTTTTAAAAATTGTGGACTTTGGACAGAAGCATGAGTGTTTCGAGTGCTCAGATTTTTATTTTCTTAGGTCCGTTTTTCTGCATAATAATATATTGAATAATACCAACTGTACATTTTGACGTCTGTTTTCGACCGACTGTAATTAATATTTGAATTCGAATTTCAATTTTACAAGCCATTTCGCATACCAAATTTCATTTATTTAAGTGGTTGTATTTTTATGTTATCGTTTCCACATGAATGTGAAAGTACAGACCAGTAGGAGATGGACTATTTGAAGGATTTGATTCAAAATTTGATAAAAATTTACACTTTAGTTGAGAACTTTGTTCTAATTTCATTTACCTAAAATATTTCGTAATTTCGAGTCAATGTAGCGCAAACTAATAGATAATTGATTCCTTCACGCATTTAGTCTAAAATTAGACAACGATCTGTATTTTAGATGCTAAATTTGTGTACTAAATTTTATATATCTAGTTCTTTAAATTTTGTAATTTTCGTGTTAACTTGTGTTCGGACAACAATACAAACCGATTTCCTGTGAAAGGAATTACTTCAAAATTTCATAGAAATCTATAAAATTTACGTAAAAACCTTATACAAGATATCATCTATTCAGCTGAAAGAGTTTTTGAGCTATCTTGTTCATACATACATAATTCCAAAAATGTGTTTTCTTTGGTCTCGGATAGGTCTGAAATGTGGAGTCTAAATCTCGAATCCAATTTTTTAATAGATTACAAAATTTTCTATACGTACACAAAAACTAAAAACTTTATCTTGCAATCGTTTATTCATTAGAAAAACTTCAAGCGTTTCGTAATTTGTTTTAAAATTTATCCTTTAAAAGTCAGTTAGCATTGTCGAGAACACTTCGGAAAAAGTTTCCAATATTTTATATTTTATTTTTTTAAAACTCTTTTGGTAAAAGGAGCAAAACTGCAGAAAAAAGGCAAAGTAAATGATTATTTTACAAGCTAAAAAGTAAAAATCTTAATTTTAGAAAGTATTTTTTTTCTTTAAGTTAATGTTCATTATATATTTCGAAGTCTTTTGCACCAATAAATTATTTTTGTTTGAAACGCCTAGTCAAGAAAACTTTGTGTCGAAATAAATAGAAAAGTTACGAACGGATTTTTTGTTGTTGCAGAAGACAACAAAAGAAAAGAGATTTTCAGAAGTCTTTCTTTTTTACTTTGTCGTATAAGAAGAGCAGAGAAAATATTGTAATAATCGAAAATAGGATGCTGAAAGGTTGATGAATCTCTAAGTTTCAGACCTTCATGAGTTTGAAAGATACATTTTTGGAATTATGTCTGCTTTCGTTCAAAATTCTTATCAAATTTTGAACCAAGTCAGTCAAAGGATTGACCGCCTATAATTTCGTATACCTGGAAATGCAGTGACTTAAATCATAGAAATTCGGCATGAAATCTTGTGAATACAGTTCTAGCTCCGTGTCAGAGTTTGGTTTCAATTGGTTCATAATATATATTTGCAAAAATATTAGATTCCTGTTAGAGATCTATATTTCGTAGCTATTGTTGAATACCATACAAAGCATTCGTGGCCTTACCCAAGACCCACAGTTTTATGCGGGGAGAGGGAGAGAGATCAAACCTTTGTTGGTGAGTATGTCATTAGAAAATTCCTGGCAGTTGTTGTTCGTTGGTTTGCTGCTTGAAGAAAATGACAGATAGCGTATATATTGCCGCATTGAAAAAGAGACAGTCGAATCTCCATGGCCGAATGGTCATAGCACTGATCTCATAATCAAGAGATTGTAAGTTCGAATCCCGCTAGAGACAATGCGATTCAGTTTGTGTAAATATTTAATCCCTTGATTTTATGTTTTACTTTATTTCATGTTCGAGAAGAAATTCCCAGAATCTTTAGTTTACCAGACAAATGTTCTGGACTTTTCTTACTGTCTCCAGAAAGGTATTTTGGAAATTTCCCTGCTAGTATAAAAGCAGAAGATTTGTCAGTTACTGAGTTCTGAGTTGAGTCAATAAATTAGTTTAGCTCTACTTCTTGTGTGTGTCATTGAGTTCCACTCTAAAGTATCTACGTGACAATATTTTCTATTTAGGTATTCTAAAAATTTTATGCCAATTTACTGAATTCTCAAAATTTAATCAGAAGTTTCAAATATCAAGTCTTAAATACACAGCAGCTGCACCTTATTTCTTTCAAAATACTCATTTATTAGCTTTATTGAATTTAATTGAATGCAAAATATATTAATGTTAATGAAACATCATGTGACAAGTATAATGTTGAAATGGAAAAGTTTTCAATATGTTGAGTGGAGCATATATAACATAGGTACAATATTTGCTACATAATTGTTCTTCCGGTAGTAGAAGCTCCCCAAAAAGATATTCTAAAATTTTTTGAGATTTTTCTTTAAAAGAATCTTAAACTATTTTTCAATAATTTCAAAGTATATTATTACAGAAAAATCATTTTATACCATTTTGAAACTAAGAAATAAGATTTCAGTCATAATTTCATTTCCGAGAAATTTTTTTTCTCTACTTTCCTCAAATGTTTAGAAATAATTATAAACACGCTTTTTAACAATATTATTAATTGCTTCAGTTGCTAGAGTTTTACGCATTTACTTTGAGACAATATTATTAAATAACTTTAAATAATGTCTTTACGGCTGAATAATTAAGACTAAATACAAAGAACAAATTGATGGTTCGAAAATGATTGATTGTTTAAAATTTTTAATTAATAGTTCGAATCTCTTTAGTTTCTTATTAATTTTCACATGTACTAATTGTATGCAATTATGGCGAAATATCTAAATAAGAATCAAAAACAAAACAAAATTCCTTTAAATTTTTAAATGTTATAATCAATGATAATTAAAAAAAAATAAAACATTGAACTAAATTTGTTAGATAGTAACGGAAAAATACATTCTGAATCACTGAATTTCGAAAAAAGAAATCTGTTCTATATGAATATATTTTCTTGCTAATTACTTATAAAATGCATATTACTTATGGAGATATTTAATAGGCAAATTATTCAAAACTTGGAACTATCGATATATCTTGAAACATCCTCCCTGAAGTAAAAAAAGTTTAATTCTAAGTAGAAAAAAATATCTTAAGATGAATTCTTACTATTCAAAATATACTGGATGATTAACTTCCACTATTCTTTACTCGTCAGTAAGTATTTTTCTTGTGTTTGAAAACAGCAGAATAAATGAGTGAATATGCTCATAGCTTGCTTAATCGCTTTTAAATGAATAAGCAAAAGAAATTAGCTTGCAAATTTTCTCCATTTAAAAATTAAATGTTTTCTTATAATATAAAATCTATTAAAATCTGAAATTTTAATTTACTAGTTGCATAGTGGTGTTTGATTTCAAAGTTATCAATAAAATTTGGATAATAAATGCTCCTTGTTCTCCATTTAAAAATTAAATGTTTTCTTATAATCAAAACTATAAAATCTATTAAAATCTGAAATTTTAATTTGCTAGTTGCATAGTGGTGTTTGATTTCAAAGTTATCAATAAAATTTGGATAATAAATGCTCCTTGTTTTCCATTTAAAAATTAAATGTTTTCTTATAATCAAGACTATAAAATCTATTAAAATCTGAAATTTTAATTTGCTAGTTGCATAGTGGTGTTTGATTTCAAAGTTATCAATAAAATTTGGATAATAAATGCTCCTTGTTCTCCATTTAAAAATTAAATGTTTTCTTATAATCAAGACTATAAAATCTATTAAAATCTGAAATTTTAATTTACTAGTTGTATAGTGGTGTTTGATTTCAAAGTTATCAATAAAATTTGGATAATAAATGCTCCTTGTTCTCCATTTAAAAATTAAATGTTTTCTTATAATTAAGACTATAAAATCTATTAAAATCTGAAATTTTAATTTACTAGTTGCATAGTGGTGTTTGATTTCAAAGTTATCAATAAAATTTGGATAATAAATGCTCCTTGTTCTCCATTTAAAAATTAAATGTTTTCTTATAATCAAGACTATAAAATCTATTAAAATCTGAAATTTTAATTTACTAGTTGCATAGTGGTGTTTGATTTCAAAGTTATCAATAAAATTTGGATAATAAATGCTCCTTGTTCTCCATTTAAAAATTAAATGTTTTCTTATAATTAAGACTATAAAATCTATTAAAATCTGAAATTTTAATTTACTAGTTGTATAGTGGTGTTTGATTTCAAAGTTATCAATAAAATTTGGATAATAAATGCTCCTTGTTCTCCATTTAAAAATTAAATGTTTTCTTATAATTAAGACTATAAAATCTATTAAAATCTGAAATTTTAATTTACTAGTTGCATAGTGGTGTTTGATTTCAAAGTTATCAATAAAATTTGGATAATAAATGCTCCTTGTTCTCCATTTAAAAATTAACTGTTTTCTTATAATCAAGACTATAAAATCTATTAAAATCTGAAATTTTAATTTACTAGTTGCATAGTGGTGTTTGATTTCAAAGTTATCAATAAAATTTGGATAATATATGCTCCTTGTTCTCCCTTTAAAAATTAAATGTTTTCTTATAATCAAGACTATAAAATCTATTAAAATCTGAAATTTTAATTTACTAGTTGCATAGTGGTGTTTGATTTCAAAGTTATCAATAAAATTTGGATAATAAATGCTCCTTGTTCTCCATTTAAAAATTAAATGTTTTCTTATAATTAAGACTATAAAATCTATTAAAATCTGAAATTTTAATTTACTAGTTGTATAGTGGTGTTTGATTTCAAAGTTATCAATAAAATTTGGATAATAAATGCTCCTTGTTCTCCATTTAAAAATTAAATGTTTTCTTATAATTAAGACTATAAAATCTATTAAAATCTGAAATTTTAATTTACTAGTTGTATAGTGGTGTTTAATTTCAAAGTTATCAATAAAATTTGGATAATAAATGCTCCTTGTTCTCCATTTAAAAATTAACTGTTTTCTTATAATCAAGACTATAAAATCTATTAAAATCTGAAATTTTAATTTACTAGTTGTATAGTGGTGTTTGATTTCGAAGTTATCAATAAAATTTGGATAATAAATGCTCCTTGTTCTCCATTTAAAAATTAACTGTTTTCTTATAATCAAGACTATAAAATCTATTAAAATCTGAAATTTTAATTTACTAGTTGCATAATAGTGTTTGATTTCAAAGTTATCAATAAAATTTGGATAATAAATGCTCCTTGAGTGTGCATATTACTTAGCTGATCGCAGGAAAGGGAACTATTCCCCAATTACAAGTATTCCAGCTGCTGCTGACAATGTAATTCTAACGCTAATAAGCTACCAACACTCGTGTTATAAGCTGAATGCCTTGCATATTTAATAGAGGATCTGTTGATTCCGAACATGTGTTTGGGTATTTAGCTCTACATTTGGCACTACTCGATTCTGTTGGGGCAATAAATATGTTTACAACCATTCTTTATTGTAATTTCGTTAAATAATAGCATTTAAATCAGGTAATCTTATCGTTTACATATGAATGTATTCTTTATTATAAAACGGAGCTACGCGATAATTGATGTTATATTATAAACGATATGCTATTCTGAATTAATAATACATGTTAATTTTCATGTGACAGTAATTATCATGATAATACTACACTGATTTCAATTAATTCGTTATTGACTTTGATTTAATGAAAGAGTTTATTATCTCGTTGCTTAATTTTATAAGTGGTTTATTCTTTGACTTAATTTACATAATTATATTAAAAACCACTAATTTTTCAAAATTAGTCTTTTTCAAGTAGTTTTTTAATAATTAATATAAAATAATAAAATATGACGAATATAATTGCATATTATTTATTTTTGTTATAGCCTATATTCTTTGGAAGCCAGTAAAATTGGCTCAAAAATCATAAGTTAGATCGGCCCAATTTTCAAATAATGATGAAAACACTTCAAAATGAGTTATGAATTACATTGGCCGGGAATCGAATTTGAAAAGCAGGTACGTATTCTATTTTTCTGAATAACAATTTAATTCTGGATTTTACTTAATTTTATCTTACCGAAATTTACATTTAGAATCTAAATGCTAAGCGCAAATTTCATCTCATTGTTTTTCTTTTATAGTGTTATTATTATTTGTAAATAATGACATTATAGGCAAGATATTCCCAAGATTTAGAAATTCAGAAAACTTGGCAGTAAAGAGCAAGTTAAATAATAGCTAGGTAACTACTTATTTGAAAGAAAGAATACCATTGAAAGAATACATCGACATTGAAGTTTTGCTAAAGAGGCAGAAAGAACATCCTTGGGTTTTGTATCGGATTTTGCTTCAGAGTAGAAAGATTTCTCGTTCGAATTAGAAGAATTAGTGAAAATTATTTTGTCCGATACGAAAAAGGCACATGATATGATTCTTAATGGTGCCTACTGTTTGTGGGAATTAATTCCCAACGGAAATCCAGATCTCTAAAATCCGAAAAAAAATGTAGGCAATTTTTCGCAAACCAATAATATGCATATCTCTCTTGGATTTATCTTTTGGGTATGAAAAAGTATGGAGAGAAGGATTATTAGTTCCATGAAATGAATATATATAAGGAATCAGCATAAATACAAAAAATGTAATTTTCAGCTCAGTGAACTTTTTACAATTCAGTATAAAAATGTAAATAAATTGTGAAGTGTACAATTATATAACTAATTCTTATTCATGCTTAGGTTTATTCACACATAAATATATCAGTCAATTTCAGCATTAAAGAAGCAGTGAGTTAATTAATCTGAGTTGATTAAAACCAAAACAGATTGTTGGTATTTGACATCTGATAATTCTATATACCAAAGGGACGCAGATCCCCTCCCCTCCCATGATTTAAATGGGATTTTCTATTACATATATATTGTGTAAATTGTTACTGATATACGATTAAAAAAAACAAAATATTTCGCGTGAAGCATATATGACTCATACGGCCTGAACAAATGCTATGCGGCACGTTTGATTTATTTGGCAGTGAACCTGTTAAGCTCTATTAGCTATTTAACTTCATTAATAAATAGCTTATATACTTGCATCAAATTTAAAATAAACATTAACTAGCTGAATGAGAACAATTTAGATTATTCATATATAACTGATAATAATTTTGTTTTACTTCTTTTTTATAGATGTAGAGCTATCTATGCATGTTTAGCTATCAAATAAAATGAAAGTATATTAGTTTAAGATTAAAGAAAAACGTGAATTTCATGATGAAAAAAATTAAATATTCGTCCTTTATCTATAAAATGTATTTAAATAAATTTGAATTTTTAAAATAATTTGTTAGTGATTTTGAAGGCTTTTTAAAAATAGAATTCTTTTGAAGTTTCTTTCTGGAAAAAATCATAATCGTGGAAATAACTGCTGCATAGATAAATGCAAATATCTTTCTGCATAGATAAATGCAAATTTCTTCTATCTTCATCTCACATTTTATAACAAAGTAAGAAATGAAATTTCACATTTTAAATAAAAATCTTTTTCTATGAGATAAGTTAATCTCTTTGGCAGCTCAAAATGACTAACTTCGGCTGAATATTTAATAGGTTTCAAATAGTTTAGTGGTAAAACAAAAATAAAATCAGATTCATGAAATGACAGTTTAAATTAAACAGATTTTTATTTGCATAAATAATTATCTGAAATGGAATTCTGCTTTAAAAAGAAACTTTTGAAAGATTTGAGATTTCTCAAATTTATTAGCTGTGAAAATAAAGTACTATGTTAACCGGGAATTAAAAAGTACCTATTAAATCCTAGAGTGATGGGATTAGAATTTTTTTTCATTTGCTTCCGATTTCATTTTTTCTTATTACAGTGATAGAAAAAGGAAATATTTTTTTAGAGATAAAAAAACAAACAAACTTAATGAAAAATTTTGAAAGGTTAAATTATTATATATTTTAATTCGAACAAAATATTAAAAGCTTCAGCTTTGAGTATTATTCAGTAAGTTCTTAGAAACACCAACGGTAAATATAGTTTATCAGAGAAATATAAAACGTTGAATAACTTTTGATAGTTACGATATATTACAATTGGGAATAATACTTTTCTTAACTATTTCAATGTCATACAAATAATAAGTTTTTCTTTATTAAAGTAAAGAATACAACATCATTAAAGTATAGATAATAACATCAATGATTAAATCAAAGATGAGAACAACTCATCTTAGATTTAATTCAGTTTCCATTTTATGATTTCATTATTTTCGTTTTGATAGCTGTGCCATTCTGTTATTTTATAATTTGATTATGGTTTTATTCAATTATGTCCACCATAATGGCGTATGTTGATGATCAGTCTGTAAATAATTTGTTATTCAGTATTATTACTTGTAAATAAACTTAGTATTCTTTGTTATGTAAAAACTAAATACATAAATGTATACAACGACAACTTAATTTATAGCATAAACTAGAGTCAGTATTGCAAATGGTGAAAAGATTTTTGCTGACAAATATAAGAATAAAATTAAAACAATTTTATTTTTGTCTGAAATCAGTGAATTTAGTATAAAATAAATGCAATTTAAAAATTACTAGATAAAAGATCATTAATGAAAAAATATTTGTATCTAAATGCACATAATAAAAATTTTTAATTTAAGAAAACAAAGTTACTTCTTCGTAAACAAAGTTATAGTAATTTACTGTTAACCAAATTTTGATCTGTTGTTTTAATGTTATCTTCTTACCGATCTTATATAAATGGTAATAAGTGTTTTACCGAAAGATCATTAACACACTTGGATGTATATGATGAAACTATGCCATTTTCATACAAACGTAACACTATTTGTTTACTTTATCATGTTTTGATTTTTCACCTTTCAAGTTGGCAGCATATTAAGATTTATTTGGGAGTTATATAAAAGAAAATGTTGCAATATAATAGTTTTTACTTTTATAAAAATCTTAGTTTCTCTATAAGAAAACAAATTTATTTATAGAACCATTGAATCAAATTGATTTTCAACAATTTTTTAAAAATACATTTTTTATTTTTCGTTATGATTTGTTGCTATTATTCTATCTCGATAGTATTCTTGAAAATGCATCATAATTCATAAAATCTAGCGTTTAATTGTTATGTTAAATGAGATTTTCAATGTAAAATTCAATATTTATTGTATGAATTGCAATAAAATTGAAAGAAGTCCAAATAACGATTTCTATAAATTCTGAAATTATGCAAGGAGTAATCATTAAACTTGTGAAGGATGCTGTTATTATAATAAAATGGATGTTTTATTGCCATGAAAATAGAAAGTTGAACGTTGTAGAAAATAGAAGCTATCGTTTTCTATTGTGAAAATAGAAAATGACATGAACAAATCGTCATGAACTACTTTAAGAATATAGAATTCTTCTGCAACGTTTTATAGTGAAATTATTATAAAATCTTATAAAATCTTTAGCAAAGACTTTTAGCAACTTAAAATCAAGTTGGATAAATTTTTGAAACAAATTTATCATTATTTATCTTCCAATCATAGTCAGCATATACCTTTTTCAAACAAGCATCAGTTTCATTAAAAATTTTATGTTTTGTTTCTTCAATGTAAGTTTTTAAATTTAAGTTAACTTTAATAATTATTTATTAAAGGAAAATAATATTAAATTTATTCTAGTTGAAATCGTTTTACATTATTTTAAAGCGCATATATTTCGGTTTTAAATGCAAGAAAATTTTACAAAAATAATTGTTTTTGATTTTGTTAAGTACTTTGTAAATAAATATTCGAACAAAAGCTTATGATATTTTCTTCAATTATAAAATTTATTCATTTAAGAAAAGTCTAATTCTCATGTATTGCATAACTTTTAAAACTGAAATTAATGATAAATGAACTCTAAATTAGTCGGATTTAAAAGCATAAAATTAAAATAAGCAGTTCTCCTCAAATATTGTAACGTGAGGTTTCAAATATATTTGGGTTTCTTGTTAGATAAATGCCCTCCAAGTAGCTATCAGAAAACAATCTTTCTATTAGCAGACGCTAATTAACGTAAAGTTAAAAAGCAATATATCTTCATAAACATCATTCCTGAAATGATCTTCACCGATATGTTTTGCTAAGTAAGTAGTTAATTAATGTTAGCCTTCAGTGCGCATAAATTGAATTTTAATTTTTCAAGCGTTATGAGAGTGGCAGTTCTCTTTTGCAGATATAGTAGTTAGTCTGTCTCTTCTATCACATATATTTTTAGCAAGTTTTCCAAGTTTTGAGTTGATTTAGATTTATAGTATTCATTCAAAGTTTTGTTCGACTCCAAAAGTTCTGATATATAAATTTCGAAGTAATAAGAGTTCAATAGTGGAACCCAGTTTGAGTAAATTAAAAAAAAAAGAACGATGTTTTTGAATTGTTTTTTGAAAAGAATCTTTTTTATCAAAGCAGTTTATTGTAAAATTTTAATTTAAAATTATTATATTTGCAGATGAGAAAAAGATAAGATTCTTCTTAAATGTCGCAAAAAGGAGTTCAAAATATCAAATAATTTTAAAAAGCAAGTAATTAAATGAATTAAAACAAATAAGATTTTGTAAACTCCTGTCACCTAAAAAGGAATATTTTATATATAAAATTTTAAATATATAAAATTATGTATTTAATATATGTAATGTATTTAATATTATATATATGTAATATTATTTATGTATAAAAATTTAGAAAAGATTGATATTTGTTTCTCTATTACGTACATCAATATTTCCATGCTATTTTTAATCTTCGAATAGTTTTCTTTATTTAAAATTTTGCACAACGTTTAGAAATAATAAATAATTGAAATATTATAATAATAATAAAAATATTCCTAGCTATTTATTCTTACAATTATTAAAATTATTAAAAAGTGAGTTTTCGTGTTAAATTATTTGATTTTGTTACATTCAAAAACCAGCATAATTTCAATATTTTCAAAACGTCAAAAAAATATTGATATTATTGTATAAAAAATATTTGTTTGAAGGAAAAAAAACACAAAGAATTTTAATTTTAATAATATTACTATTTTAAAATACAATAGTAAAATTTTGCTAGTCTAACAGAAAATTTTTGTTAAATAAATCTAACAATATTCAATAAAAATATTTTTTTAAAGAGATTATGGAATTCAAAATGTTGGCGTATTGTTCATCTTAATGTATTTAATCTTTTTCTGGTGAAAAATTGTCTTCTAGAGCATGAAATTTAGGATTTCATGTTTTTGATCTTTGTTCCATTAATGTGATTTGGTAATACATTGAATTTTGCGATGGAGTCTGCTGTTTGAGAATTAAGTGATCCTATATTTAGTATCTTACTTGTTCAAAATTTCCTTTCATCAGTTATTCCATGTTGCCTAAGTAAAACAACGATTTCTTAATATAAGATTTTGTACATTTCACTGTAAAATAGATGTTTCTATCTCATCCGACTTTTTGACTTATTCTGTATATCATTGTGACTTTTAGAATTTCATTCAATATTTTCTTTTGAGAGTCGTTTTAGGATATATTTTTCACCTGGAATAAAATAAATAATCCAAAATTTGTTTTTAACATTTTAGGCGTTTACAAGTTTTTTTAGACTTTTATGACTTTGGATTTGATGAATATATTGCTTTGCAGAACTTTTTCAATGCTATTAATGGACGAATTATATTATTCCAGAAAGAAACAAAAACGTGTATTCTTTTTTATTAAATATGTGTAATAAAATATAATACATGCTTTTGTTTTTTTTTGCTGGAGTTATTTTGCATTATTTTGATTTATTTAAACGTCCAAAAATAAAATTTTTTAGTGCATTTGTCTGATTGAATACTATTGCTCAACAATTCTATCAATATATGATCCAAGAAGCAGTTTAAATAATTAAAAATCAAAATACAACAGTTTAGTTTTAATTTCAAAAAAAAAAAAAAAAATGTAATCGGTGAAAATAAGAGGGGGGGGGGAATACACCCACCAAATTAAGTATTAAATTGAATGAAAATACAATACTAATATTAAGTTTCCATTGGAAGCGATTTTTTCTACTTATATACGTATATTAATTTGTAAAAGATGCTTTATTTGGCCATATTAACGTTTAGAGCATTAAAAGATGTGACTTTTTAGATGGGTTTATATCCTTTTAACATTGTCACGGATTTTATTGTCAAAGCTTGTTATTGTAGAAGCAAATATCATGCAAATTAGCAGATTGCTTAAGATATTGTTATTTACAATGCATTTTAAATATAAAAATGAAATATTGGAAGTTTTGTTTCTTTGAAATATGATCTTCTCTGTCTATGATGTTGACGCACACTGAAATCAAAATTAATTAGTGAAATCGGATTGCAGCAAATAGCGATCCGTTAATAGAAAAATTAAAACAAAATACAAAATAATAGCAATAATTTCCGATTTGGTACTTGAAAGGAGAATACAAAATAAAAATAATTGTAGAACACAGCTAATTGGCCTATTTTTTCAGGCTTTGCTTTATTTGCACACCGTTAAATCAGTAACTTTAATCATTAAAAAACAAACGCACAATATATAATTAAAAAAAAGAGCAGTGTTTTGACGCCTAAACAGAAATCAAAATTATATAAATTGAGATTTGAACATCTGATAATGATGCAGATCAAATGCACGAAAGATATTATTAATTTCATCCAGTGTTACAGATGACAGTGTACAATTATATATACTGATATAATAAAATACAAAATGCAGCAACACAGATAACAAAAAGTGGTTATTTGCATGGAATAAGCTATTTACATGCATCATTTTATCACTGTAAGATATTGTAACAATTCATAAAATTAATTATATTTTAAGTTTAATCTTTTAAGTAAAGTGCAAGCATTCTTTGGAACCAAAATAACCAATTACAAACTGCATTCTTCGATACTGGATTTCAGTATCACTCGCTTCAAGTGCGATTCCGCAATACCTGGTAAGTAAATGTGATGGTGGTTCGTGTTTTCAGGTTTACATTTTCATAAAATCTGAATCTTATCAATTACTATTTTTTGACAAAATGAGGTGAAATGTCTGTGAAAATAATCACGGAAAAATAATGGCTGCTCTGTTTTTTTATTTCTTCAATAATGGAAATATTTATTAGGAGCAGGACTTTTATAGGTAATCTAAAAGCAAAGCCTTTATTTAAAGTTAGTGCATGATTTGAAATTTCAATACATCGGTTTTTAAACGGTATTCAGTTTTGGAGAGAAAGGAACCCGGGTGAAAATTTTAAACTATCTTGATTATAGTTTCAATATAGTAAATGACTTTACAATTCCTTAATAGTTTAAAATGCCGTATGATATTTTCACGATATTATAGGACCGTCAAAATATCGAGAAAAAAAATCTTAGAAATATCATATTATCCTGTGTTAATAGTGTCCATTGCGTCTTAAAAAAAATCTTTCATTTATAATATTAATTGAGAGCACACATGTTTCATCTTCCCACAAAAAAGTAAGGAATTGGTTATAACAGAATTTGTTAAGAAATCTGAATAAGCAATACATTTGTTTCTTTTAAGAATGGTTAATAGAGGTTTGAATATTTAACGGAAATTTCACCAAAAAAGAAAAGAATAATTCAAAACAATTTTCTTTCATATGTAGATTTATTCATGCTTCAAGACATTTGGTGCACTTAAATATAAAAACTAACAAGTGAAAAAAAGGCAAATTCAATTCAAACAGCTCTAATTTTTCTTTTAAATTAAAATTCAAATCCCGTAACTAAATGTATTAAATCAAACACTATTCACAGGCTTTTTTAAGAAGTCCATATCATTTATGGTTCTCATATTATTTAAATTCCACTGAATAGCGTTTTCAAACATATAAAGAAATAATATTTCTTTCTCTGTTTAAAATTGAACCAAATTAACACAGATGTAACACATGTAATCCCCCTTGCAAATTGTAGAGTATAATGAACCTATATTGTTCTCTTTATTGAAATATATTGTAAGAAGACTTTCAAAATATTCGATAAATGAATTATCTTTGAAAGCTGTTCATTGATTAGATTTATTTTCCCAAAAGCCATTCCACCCCCCTTTGGGTGTTAAAAAGTGCGGGGCATATTTAAGGATCCGAAGCCCAATGATATTCAGCAGAAAATACTTGTATTCTTTTTATTTAAAAAAAAAAAAAAAAAAAAAAGGAACAGATTTCTGAAAGACGTGTCTTTTGCGGATCTTTCGAGAATAGGATTTGACATAAAGTTTGAGAAGTAATTTTGAAATTTTTAAAGGGACTTCTCAATGGGGATTCAGTTTTGAAGATAAGGCTGAAATTGAAAGATGGAAAACTCGAATTCGAACATGGGTGACTTTTCAATTGTAAGTGAAGCCAGGAAATCTTCACATCTATTAAGCTTATCGTTCAGTATGGAAAAGTCTCGTTAAAGGAAAAACAACGTTTAAATACAATATCGAAAACTGCACAATTGTAGCAAAATGTAATCATGGGAAATTTTATTCAACAATAAGTTTTATCTGTATGATTTTTTTAAATAACAGAGTTCTTTTATTGATATTTAATTATTAATGAGAATATTGATTTTTAAATTATTACTATTTTTAAAGGTTCTAGGCATTTAAGCAAGCAAATAAGCTGAGGGGATTACTTTAAACAAGTAGTCGAAATTATGGTTTCTAAATCTTCTGCCAATTATTGAAATTTGTGGGATTTCAAACCCTTTGCATATGAGAATATGTGATGGTCAGTCATTCTTTACACTAATGTTTTGTACGATTTACATTAATGTTTTGTGTATATTTCCTACATTGAAGTTGGGCATTTCAGAATTTATGTTTAAATGTGATTTTTTTATACCTTTTAACTTTAATAAATTCTTGAAACATGTAGTGCAATATATAAAAATGTATAAACTTGCAGTACAGAGTCTTCTATTTTAACTCGACTCATTACCGGCAATTTCTTTTATGATTCACTAGGCCGCAGCCGATATTCGCATTCTACGTGACTTGAGATAAATGGAGGTCTTAGACTCAATAAGAAGTGAGAAAATATATATTATATCAGTGAATTTTGGTATTAAAAATCAGATTATATAACTGTTCTAAATTTCATCTATCTAGTTCTATACATTTTCTGAATATAATGTTCTGTGGTACTCTGGCTGAGTGACACACAGATTTCAGGATTTTAAACTAAGATTGGACACAAAACTAAAAATTTAGTGTTAGCAGACATTGAGTTTGAAGAAGTGCATTGTGTTGAATTTATCTCAAAAAATTAAAATAAAAAGATTTAGCGTTTTTATTTCACTGAGCCAGGATTTAACAAAATTATATGATTTGAAATTTTCAGTAGAAGAATTTGTAAAATTCAAACCGGGCAGAATTATTAATATTGAAAGTAACAACCCAAATTCAGAATTTTTCTATTTAAGAAATACTAAAGTAAGAATAAACGCTGATAGTCACACAATATTGTTTCAAATTTGACAGTATGTCACAAAAATAATTTGATAAGTAAATGAATTATAAAATACTACTTAGATTGTTGTTAATAGTAGAAAATTTATACAGAAAGATACACAAGGTCAGTTATAGTGAAAAATTAAATTTATTAATAATATTTCGATTTACTAACGTATGAAGTCACAAGACTGAAGACGTTTGATTTTTTTTTTTTTGATATTAAGGTATTTAAACTATTATTTCGCACAAAATGAGTAAAAAATATTCGTACGATAAGTATCTTTTCTCTGAGAAAATGACATAAATGCATTGTAGATTTTAGACATATTATTACTTGTATATTTCTAATTTTATAAGTATGTATAACAAAAACAGAACTGCTTAATTATCTTTGTTATTATGAGTTTATATTATATCGTTCAATAACAGATTCTTTTGCAGTTAATATCTATAAAAGTATTGATCGCTCATTGTTTTCTCAGACGTTTTTCAATTCGGATTATACAGTAAAAAAAGTCAACAGAAAAAAATTTACTTTGCAAGGAATATTCTTCTGGGAACATATGTCTGGAAGAATTTTCGAATTTAGTTTCGAAATAAAAAGCATTTAAAAGAAAATCAAAAGCAGAGAATGTATTTCTTTTGTCTTCATATTAAAAAAGTTTAGTTTCCAAAATGGAAAACACTTGTATTTCTGTGAAATATTCGAAGAATATATTTTTTTCTTAAATGAAAAGCGTCCAAACAGAAGGCATAATTCTTTATATTTCTTAAACTGTTTTTGTAGAATTCTTATTTCTTCTTGGACAAAAATTTTCGAAACAGGAATTCCTCATGTCTGTTTATGTGGATAACAAAGTTCACTAGGAAGATATGAATTTTTTCAATTTTTTTACTCGAAAGTTTTCTAGATGCATGGATTTTTTTTTATTTCATGATTTTATTTTACTAGAACTTTTTGAATCGCATAGATATCGTAAACATTAGAAAATCACAATGAAATTCTTCTTTCGTTGAAAACTACATTTTGAAAACTTCTAAGTTCTGTAAATGAATTAATTAAATTTAATCACAATAGCATTTTTTTTGTTGGAAACACTAGCTTATGAAAATATACATCCCATCTCTAATTAAAGCAAAAAAATATTTTATAATGATATTATTTTTTTTGATTTCTCGTTTATGAAATATACAGAAAAATGACAATCTCCAAAAATTCCGAAATTTTGACGAATCTCCCAGTTTCCTAGTTTGTAAAACATGGTTTTGGAATTGTACTTGAATGCCTGTTCGTCTGGGAACACGATAACTGAAAATAACTTTGAACTCTGCACATAAAAAGTTTTTAAATGGTTTGTATTCCAAATCTGTAGATTTCTATCAAATTTTGAACGAAATCCATTTATAAAAAGTCTGTGTGTCTAGCTGCTGGAATATAAGTTAACATAATATAACAAAATGGGGGAGTTACATGGATGTAATTTGATACTTGTGCTTAACATTTAACTCTTTCCTCTTTTTCAGGTATATATTTCGTTCAATTACTTTTTTTTTACCGAAATAAGTTATGAAAAACGCAGCAATGAAAGGCAAAATCAATTTTTCTCTCTCCTTCACGCTAGTCTGGCATATTAATTCGAGCACTCAGGGGTAAAACTCTCAAAGGTGAATCGTTAATATCGCATAACAGCTGTTGCCATTTTATGACTATAACATAAATTTTATCGAAGATCGCTGTCGCCAGTTAAATCCAACTAGTAAAATATTATAGAATATTTTTCGGAATCAATTTTGTGTCTGGTTTTGGAAGCATAACTTTTCTACAACATTTTACAGCTCCTAACCAGCGGGGATATTCAGACTTCTCATAAATGTATCAAAATTTGTTTTTATTTATGCATTTATGTCAAACGTTGTAACAAAATATATACCTCTTTAATTTGCCCATTTGGATTATAATTTGATTATAATGTTAGAATAGGAATATCAAAGGCACATCTCTTGCTTATTGCGATTTCGAAGTGTCATATTCACAACCTTATGATTTGTGCTATATTGTATTAAATATAAGTTATATGCTTTATTGGTTTAATCCTCTTTTTTACTTATTTGACTGGCGTTGTATTTCCTGTTATACACGATCTTTGCATTTGCAAACCCATTTTCACGTTTTATAATATGCTTGATTTGACGTATACAATAACCTCAAGACTTTGATTTATATGTCTAGACCATCTTGTAAGATTACAGCTATTTCAGTGAAACGCACAGCAATAATGAGAGATTATTGGACAAGAAAGCTAGTTTTCTCTTCCCTCGTGGGTGTAATATTGATATGATTTTGAGTTATTTCCATGCTGTTCACAACAAGGAATAGCTACTTCGACCTTCTTCGAAGACACAATGAAAAAACTGAGTCATCGTACTCACGATAACTTTGTTGGAAACTAAGGTTGAGATCCTAAAGACCATCACCAGTCAGCCTACACCATTTTTGTACCCATCAAGGCGGTGAGAATCAATATCCATACCGGAAGTTTCTCATCCCAAAGTATGAGATCCCTTTCTCCAGTGAGTCATTCGGATAGCAAAATTCATCTCCCATATGAGTGGTAAGGTCGTAGCAGATAATGATTATTGGAAACTAATCCTCAATTTCTGAAAACTGCCTCGAAGACAATCCTTTAACGTCCAAGAATTCTTAAGCAGAGCTGGCGTAACTTCTTTGCTGCTATGTTTATAATGATATATGAATAAAACTGTTATCGTTAAAATAATTTAGAGGAAAAATACTCCCAAAGAAAACGCTCAAAGTGCTAAAAAGGATTATTTGTTCAGAAAAAAATATATATAAAAAATAGAAGATTCCATGTTATATCATACTTCTGTAGATTATAAATGAGAAAATTCAGTGAGTACATAAATTTCTGAAAACTTCTTAAACTTTCAATTATAGTATGGACATAGATCAGCAGATTATCATTGGTCTAGTTGCCAACTAATGGAAACATTTTAAATATCCTTTTAAATTTCCAAACCAGTTAGGAACTTGGTAGTTTAGAATTAAAGATGGATTTCCGAATAGGAAGGTTCCTAGTACTATAGGGCTGAGGAGGGTCGCTATCATTGGTCTAGTTGCCATCTAAGTAAATTTATATAAAAAACAAGAGGTATAAGGACACTTTATCAAATATTACTTTATGAAGTATCAAGTATACAAGTATCAAGAATGGAACTCCTATATATTGCATTGCGTTCATTTAGTTACCTCAAATTTTTACTTGCTAATATCTAGCTTCTCTTGAATAATGTACCAACGTGAATGTTGATAATCGGTAGTCATAAGAAATTTTAAAAAAAATTATTCGTCAAATAAATATTCTAATGTAAAAAGTTAAATTAAAATAATCATTAGATATTTTTGACTTTAAAATGTGTTGAAATGTGAAACTAATTAACCAACTTATTAAAAGAAAAGTTTCATAAATCTACCTTCTGATTTGAAGGGAGTGTTGAGGAATTCTCGATCTCAAGGTTCCTTAATTCCGGGCATAAGAGGGAATAAGGTAATAGCAATGATATTACGTAGTAAGTGGTTGTAAATCTAGATTGTTTCATAAAGTCTATCTAAGGTCATAAAATACTTAAATCCGACATTACTTAGAATTAGTAACGAGCGATTAGCTATTAAATATTCTAGGAATAGAGGAAAAAAGCGCAACATGTCTATGGTCTTTGAATTTTGGAACATTTCAGATAAAAAACCATCCCTTCCACTGAAAGAAAACGTTTTACCATAACTTAACACATCAATAATGGGCATAGGAATGAAATAAATTCATTACAATAGACCTCGTATAATCAAAACGTAAACTTACATGATTCTATTTTGTAGAAAATTCAGGTTTGTTTTCGTTTCATCAATTAATCATATGTGAAAACAAACACAATTCAAGGAGTATAAAGTCAATAGATTTGAATTATGATGCTCGAAGACAGGTTTAAATTAAAGCAAATTAAGAAACAATTTGAAAAAAAAATACATGCAGGAAATTTTGTCTCTATTTCTGAATTAGTAATTCCTACTTTAAAATACTTTCATTAATTGTAGTGTTTTTTTTTAAATTTCAAATTCCGGAAATTGAATACTGTATAAGAATTGAAAATTTTTTTAATATTTTTCATTCTCAATGTCATTGTGAACGCAAAATAATTTAGCGTTTCCAATAAGTCTTTAAATAGGTGCGGTTTATTCTTATTATCCGCTTTTTCTTTTAAAATATTTGAAATCTTCAGATTGAATCGAAAATATACATTTTAGATTTTATAATTTGGGTGATCCTTTTCTCTTGACAAATGAAAACTCTAGAACATTTATGGTATATATATATTTAATATGTATGTACATAATTTTAGTTGGAAAAAATACTATTAATAGGGCAATGAACACTTGTTCAAATTGCTTGAATCGATTAAGTACGTCTGATAAATACTACGGAATATAATTTTTTTTTTCAAAAGCCGCACTGTCTTATCAGTCTGTTTATTAAAATATTTTTGGCATTCTAACATTTTAAATTGAAAACAAAGAATAAAATTTCAATTTTTTAGAACTACAACTAAGCAGCTATGAAGCTTTAAATTTATTTATCAGCCAATCGGCTGCAGCCTGAAAGAATTACCGAAAGGTGATTAACTGACCTTCCTCTATTGAAAAGGTAATAAATTAATCTAAAATAGTGATTCAGAGTTTCAGATGTTGATCAGCTTTAAAGGAATATAGAATGTTTAAAATATAAGAAAAAAAATGTAAGAATATTTTAAGTTACAAACATAAAAATAAATAATAAACTAAAATAAGTTCTTTTCTTTTCTTTAAGAGTTGCTAAAATAATCAATATATATTATTTTCAAATAAAATTTAAATAAAATCTAAGCATTAACATATCGGAAGATTGCCATTCGCAACTCTGCGACAGAATTTTAATTAAGAAAATCAAATATTTATCTGAAATAAGATTTCATTTAGTTATTTCATAATAAAGACTGAAAAAAAATATTTTGAAAATTAGATTAAACACTTTTATAAAAGAATGAAAATATAAATAGCATCATTTATTAAAATTAGCAAAAACGCACCTTATTATTCTAACTTTTTACAACGTAAGGAAAGAAGATAAGTCAACAGCATTTACGTACTGATTAAAAGGAGATAAAATTACTTTGTTGTATATTGTTTTAAACTACAGAGTTTTCTTTTACGTAGGAGAATGTTAATTAACTCCCATACAATTCTATCAGAAAAAAGAAATAAGTATTTAGATAGTTAAAATAAAATTTTCAAATAATATTAAAAATTTCAAATAATTAAATTTCTATTAATAGCACATTATGTCAATACATTATATTTATGTTTTACAAGATAGCTAATATTTAAAATATGAATTTGAGCTAATTTAATAAAAAGTCACGAGTTATTTCTGATTTTGTCGACGTCAAAACATATAATTATTACGTGTGTTTTTAGAAGATAAGACATTGAATGTTTCTTCTTTCACAAAAGATAGAGGGGGAAATAAATAGCTGCATTTATGAATTTCAATCTCTTACATCCATTTAAAATGTTAAAAGAAAATTCTTAATGTGTTTCTTTATGAGTATTCTCGGGGTAAAATAGAAAGCTTTTAAATATTTTAATATCGACAGAAAAGTAACAAAGTGTTAAACATATGTTATAATTGAAAAAACTATGTAATGAAAGCGGAAGCCTAACAGCTTTTGTTATGCATGTCTAATGTATTTTGTTAAGTAACTTAATCTAATTAGACATAAATTTAATATTTATTCAGAGAAACGACACATTTTAGAACAAATTAAATCTAAATTAAAAATGTTCTCTTAATTAAATTAATTCAGTTTATTGTTGGAAACATTCGACTTCTTGTTTGTTTTCTTGGATACTAAATATCATATTAAGCTAATTAATTTCATAATTATACAATCAATCTTGAATCCAAGCTTATGAATATTCTCAGAATTAATTATCAAGTAATTATCAGAACAAAGGAAATGGGATTTAATCTATTCTGATGCGTATTACTTAAAATGATTTGCAAATTATACTCTTATTTAAACAAACATTCACAGAAAGTACTTACGATATTGTATTCAACTTTTACAAAGCTCTTAATTAATTATAATTATGAAGTACAAGTTTAGTTCACTTATTAATATGTTAATATGTATACATTTTGGCTAATGCATTATGTCTTTGTTAATTAACTTCTGAAATTAACGTTTTAATTATTTCTCCTGGAAATGCAAACATTCTATTTAATTAATCATCCCAGAATAAATTTCAGTCATTTATTAAAAAAGTAGATAGAAATGGATGCCTTTTTTTGAAGCATTGAAAAATTACCGAAAAAACCGATACTTAACTGTATAACAGAAAGAGACTTTAGAAATATAAATATTAATTTATAAATCAAATAACTGTTATTAAACATCGTTTGTTTAATGAATCAATAATAAACATTTGCAATTCCCAAGATTCCTTCACATTAATTTTTTTGAGAGTTTTCAATTCGAAAGAAGATTTTATTTCTTTTTATTTCTTGGATATTTAAGGGAAGACAAGAATTATGAGTCATGTTTAAAAAGTATGAATTTATAGCCAGCAGCAAATTCGTTGTTAAAGTTCTATCTTATGTGGGAAACGTTTCCTGTTCTCACAGATGTTGCAATGAATTTAAACAGGTAAAGAAGCAAGGTTTTTAGTATGAGCAGACTATCTTAAATGGAAATTTATATGTGCACTCCGAGTTAGTTCGCCAATTTTAAATTAATATAAATTATTTAAGCTCCTGTTATAAATGTATATCTTATTAATTTAATCTAATATAAAAGTATGATTGTGCTTATCCATGATTCATTTTTTTCGAAATTATTTTTTTTTTCTAATTTTCTGTTTTAAAGTTTTTATAATTTAATTTTATTTATACATTTTCTAAAATACATTTAAAGGTAGAATTTATTAAAGAGCAGATTTTTTACATTTTAGCTAATTTAGAATATATTTTATCTTTTAATCTGGCAAAACTTAATTTACAAATTACAATAGATTTTGTATAGTATATATTGTGTAGCATATCATGATAAAGCCGCAACGGTAAAAAAGAATTAAGTGGAATTAATAATATCCACTACATAATTATGATAATAATTTTATTTTATTGAAACACTATCTGGTATAAAATATTTTCGGATGATTTCACACAATATGACAATCAACTGCATTTCAAATGAAATGCTTTATAAAAATTAGCATAAAAATTTAATATTTATTTCAACTGAGGTTTTGGTCATCGCCTTTCAATGCATGTTTCCTAAACTGATATTTATTCTAAAGTTATCTTTTGTAAAAGAATTTTATAAAGAATTTATTCTTCACTACAATCTCTTGAGTTTCGCTTCCTTATAAAAATAAATAATTTAACTTCTTTCAATAACTATAAATGTTAGGTCTCAAAATTAAGATTTTAGAAATATCATGCAAGTAGAGTTTATCTTTCTGACGGCTTTACTTCCTCTTATACAATTTATGCAGACAGAAAAATATTGCAACTGTAAACAAAAAAAAACAAAAAAACAAAAAAAAAAATTGAACTTGGAAATTTTGACAAATTTTCATGTTTCAGACTCCTGAATCTCCCTTTTTCACTTCCCTTTATTTTTTAAAAACTTCTGTCTATCTATGACATATATGATTCAGAACTGCTTTGCGCTAAATGGATGACATTTGATATGTGGTCTTTCAAACAATTGTTCAATAAAATATTTTCAGAGGGAGACTGTCCAGTTGTCAGAATGGAAGATAATATAATGGTTTCCAAACTGAACTAAAGATAATACCGTTTGATATACAAATATAAAATCTAAATTTCATGTCTTTATCAAGTTTTAAATCATATCTGTGAAAGATTTGACCGTTTGTTGATTTGTACTTTTACATACATGTAAACTTGATAAACAAAAGTGGTAATGACTTAAATAAATGAAATATGGTATGCCATCTTATAATTTGGATAATAGTTCTGAATCAAATATTGATTTCAATCTGTTGGAAAAAAGATATGCAAGATATACAAACCACATATACTTTGGTATGCTAGTACTAATTACAGCTGATGGTCAAAAAATATCATCGAAGATATGAACAGGCTCTTTCGTAACATGTATTCACCATCGGTTTGCAGTTAATAATAAAAAAGTACCGGTTGTCTGTATTACACTACGAATCACAGTTTTCAAATGAAGGGCACTAACAATAAAAATCTGAGCACTCACAGTTTTTATGCTATTTCCATAGTTACACAATTTTATGCGGAGGGTGGACGGGAGATGACACCTTTATTTGAGAGTACTTGATGAAGTTTCATGTTCCTGCTTTTTTCAAGGTCATTTTAATAATCTGATATGTTCTTGGAATTACTTATATAATAAAATGATGAGTTTGAAATTTTTCATTTAATATTTCTTTCATTTACTTTTATAATTATTAAGATATTACAATCACTTTTACTAATATAAATAATTTTAGCATATTTTTTTCATTTTTTTTCAATATTTTTTAATTGTTTATTCGAGAGCACAGGGATTTAAAACAAGATTGACTGTCCAAATGAAGAGATTTAATCAGTCAGAAGTATCTGCATATTTGAGCTGAAACGGGTCGGAAACAAACTAATCTATAATCGATTCTAAACTTTGAATTCTAGAAAATCTATTTAATCCGCACCAGTTTATTACACAAGTAACTTAAACCGAGCTTCCATGTTTTACCAGAAACTATTATATGATGTTTCCGTTTCTATTTAACGTTCGTCCAAAATATCAGATTTTCGTAAAAGCAAGTGCTAAACTGCGCTGTCACATTTAACTGCAATAAAACTACTAAAAATTCTCTAACATTAATTCAACTTTCAGAATTTAATAAATAATAGTCTTTAAATGCTCTTAGAAATGCAAATTTCGCTATATAAGTAAAGATTAAATTGTTAAGTATCAGCATGCCTAAATAGTTAATTAGAATTTCAGTATTTTATTGCACATATTGCAAGTTTTAACGATATTTTAAAGCAATTTATTATATTTATGGTATTTATTTTGTAAGGTTTTATATTTATAAGTTTATAATTATTTGCAATTTGAAATTTAGTAAACAACATAATCAGAATGGATATCGTTTGTCCTTAAATGATAAAAAGCAGATTTAATTAGGTAGTACTTTTGAAGATAAGTATGAAATCTTTTAAGTCAATAAAAGTTTAAAAATTTTGTTAAATGGTAATATTACATGTTTTTTTTTAAACTGAGCATGTGTATAACTTGTTAAAACTGTAAAATAGTTTTGTCTTTAAACTTAAAAAAAAAGGACTGCACAATCACTAAGAATAAGATTCGGTACAATCAGCTTCGTTTGCCATATGGAACAAATACAACAAGATTACATATTTTAAAATTATAAATAGCTTGTTTCCAGTAATATTTTTCGGAAAATAGACTGCATCGATGTATGAAAAAATTAGGAAATTAATTTTTTAGTTATACATTCTAGAAATGCAAAATTGAATAACTGACTTTGGTGGAAAAGTAAAAATTAAAGTACTTTTTTTTAAATTTCTTGAGAAACATACGTTTTGATGACAGTTTTGAGTTGAAAATTTGTTTACGTTTTACATAGACAACGGATACTAAATTTGTCTTTAAACTTTTTAGTTTTTTTTCTCTTTCAAAATATTTGAAATTCAAAGATGAGTTGGATTTAAATGGATTTTCTATATGCTGTTTCAGCTAACAAATGCACTGCTGAAAAAAGAAATACAAAATTTAAATTCTTATATATATCCTCAGCTCTAATCAAAGTAGATATTTGCTTTTATTTTTTGCTTCTAACAGTTCCTAAAAACATTTCATGGAATTGCATTATGTGATATTTGTTCATATAAGCTTCAAATGCATGGAAGAAAAGCTTTTAAATACTTGGCACTTAATTCTGAAAGTCATTCACCGATTGTGTTTACTTTTTTGAAATACATAGCCCATTTAGAGGCTTTTATTTACAAAAAAAATCTATCAAGGTCAGAAAACAGTCTCTATTCAGAAACCTTATTCTTTTTTCATTTTTATTTCCTTAAAATGGAGTTGAAATATAAGATATGGTTTCTTGAAACCTTCTTTCAACGTGGATAGCACACAATGCTTTAGAAAGTTTAGAAATTTTTAAAAGCCGTCTTCAAAAGGTACAAAATCTCCAAACTTAATTTTGAAAGTGGAAGGAGTTCCCATGTGAAAAGATTGGATTTTAATTATAGATTATTTTAACGTTGTAAATGACGAGTTTCAATTATTATCGTTGGATTTTATTGTTTATGCTATAAAGGCTGATTTTTTTATTACTTATTTTAAAACAATTTTATAAACAGAAGAAATATGCCTAAAAATATATATACACAATAGTCTAGATATTTTGATATTTTCTAAAGAAATATTATCGGCGAGTAAATTGCTCTGTCTTATCTATCTAATGGCTGTTTAAGGTAACTTAGGGAAAAATTTTATATAAGAAAGAACTGAGATTGATAATTCATATTTCCATATATTTTTTTTCTTCAGATTCAATTTATTCAATGATTTTTAAATAATTTTACCCATTAGTAATCATTTTAATATTTCGTAAATTTTAAATAAACCTCTTGGAAAATTAAACTACAGAAGTTTTAAAAAATATATAAATTCTGCTTTCTTTTGGGAAAGTATGATCGTATTAAAATAATATTTGATCAGCAATAGTTGGTGACTGAAAGACAAACATTTACTCTAATAACGAGAACTTAATTTTTAGTTAACATATTATCAAATTGCCTGCAGATATGAGTATTTAAATATTAGCCTTTTGTTTCATTTTTAAAATGTTTCAATGACTTTTTAAAGGAAATTCAATTAACAAACAGTATGACTAAAATTTAACTTATGTGGTTTATATTAATATACTTTGGGAAATTGGAATTTAAAAAAATCTAATGAACATTAATATTGATGCAAATTATCTATTTATAATTTGTTTTAATTCCTTTCATATCTTTCGAGTTATTTTATGAGCATAATTAATTAAATATCAAGAGATACAATATTTTTATCTAGATATTTTGCGTTTCCAGATTCTACATTCGTTCTACTAATAAGCGATGAAATCAATTCGGAATAAATATTTTTTGTTTTCATTCTTCTATTAATTTATTATATTCTTTAGTGCTGATCTTACAAATTTATTATTTTTTGCTTAATCATATAGATAAATTATTTATTTATTTATTATAATTAATCTATAAGATTTATTATTTTATAATTCCTATTCGAAAGGTATCAAAAATATCCCAAATAAAATTCAATGACTTTTATGTTTATATATTTTTATGGTTTTGCGTATTTAAAATGAAATTAATCTTGGGATTAATTCGTGTTTCTTAAATTTCTGATATTTTTCACTTAAATAGAAACTACTTTTCATTAAATTTCTGTTTGATTAATATACCATTCTATTTGATTAATTAGAATAATAAATTTTTAAATTCCCTTCGCACGTTAAACGCAATCGTAAGCACTAACAGCACATGTATTGTAATCCTGGAGAAGGGGGGGGGGAAGGGTTCTAACTTATCCTTTGTTGCATAGAGACGTCTATGGACACTTAACTTTTTACCTTTATTACTAAGTATAAATGATTATTAGTTAATATTAATTGAGGTGATTAAGCTTTAACTGAGATATTGCAAATAAGCAACAAATAATTTTTATTAATTTCATTTTGAAGTTAAAAATTAATTTTTTTTATTTATTTCTCTTACAAACTATTAGTAAAAACTTCTGCAATAAAAAAAAATCATGAAAATGCAAGTTTTAATAAAATACGGAAGTTGGGATGCAATTTTAGTATTTTTTTACGAAAAAATCTATTGCGTTATATTTTTTAATTAACATTCAGCAATAATCTAGCTTCATTGTTTTATTTATTTTCAAATTATAGGCATGCTGAAAAGCATTTAAAACAGTATTGCTAATGGGCTTTGGAATGCAATGCATATGATTTAATTACAAAGAGTTTTCTTATATTAGTTCTTCTAAAAGTACGATGTAATTTCATGAAAAAAATACACATTTTAAAATTAAATTTCATAAAACAAGAACAATGAATTTCATTATTCTATTTCCAACAAATATATATAATATAGTATCGAGCTTTACAAAATAACACACACACACACACACACACACACACACACACACACACACACACACACACACACACACACACACACACACACACACACACACACACACACACACACACACACACACACACACACACACACACACACACACACACACACACACATACGCATATGTGTGTGTGTATTGTGTTTTATTTTATTTTGTAAAGCGCGATACTATAAAGGAGAAATTCCCATTTATTTCGCTCCGAACGGATAAAAAAAAATGAACGAAATAATCGAATACAACTTTTACTACACATCAGGTGAAGAGACGAAATTATCTTGTTCAGGAATATCTGATTCAAGACTGGTTCAATTTGAATTTAGCCATCTGTCCTCCCAAACGTAACTCATTCTCTTCTGTTACCTATCGGCTTTGCTACGCTCGAGGGGCTCATCTCGTAAATATTTATAGATTCTCTGTTGGGAAGAGGATATTTAAATATCTTCCATTGTCTGATGAGTAAGACTTCTGCTGGAATTTTGGACGGCACGCCGGAAGGAAATCTATTTGCATGTTCACTGAAATTATTGCACATTTCCTCCTTATTCATGGGGATGAATAGTGACAGAAATTTACATTTACGATTCGTAAGAGACCGTTTATTTCATTTTTTTTCTGAATATTTTTATGCTATTCACAGTTCATTATTATTTTTTTTCCTAAATTGCTTCAAAGATTGCATGAGCAGTGACCCTTACTTGAAAAAATGAATTTATTGCTGGTTAAAGAATTTCATGTAAAGATTTATTTATTAACCCATTAAACGCCAAAACTTAAAATCATTATTTGTTTTCAATGCAAACAATACAAGTTATTATTTTGACCACTTATAATAGTAATTTAATGTAAAAATAAGGAAATTGCAATTACTTTTAAAAATATAGGGTGTTGCATTGGCGCAACGTCAGCGGAAAAGAAGTACGAATGTTGATCGTTATTACCGAGAATTACGTCGCATTTTCTTCACTTTTTAAATACTAGAAATTTTTGTGAGCTAATTAAAGGGTGTAAAATAGTCAAAATACTTCTTTGAAAATTTTAATTTATTAAAAACTAACAAATAAATGTAGTTGACAAGCTTATTATGTAAGAATAAGATGATATAAATTTCAAGTATGATATGCTTCACTACAATTGTGGTGTAAAGCAACTTCACAAACATTGCAGCGATAAATAGTTTGGCTGCGGAAATACTTGCAACGTAGTCTTCTACTGTCTGTAGCCTTAACAATAAAATGTCCTTCGGATGTTGATTTTGTAAGGCTGAATTTGTTCGGACGTTCTGTAGCTGATCTTTTCTTATTTATCTTACTATCCAAGAGTGTCTGTATCAGATGAAAAACAACCTCTCGTCTAAAATCCAACAGTGACATTTTACTTCCTCCTTCAGAAAATCTTGATATTCTCCAAGCATTTGTTAGTGCAACATCGATGAAATTTGAAAACATCGGCCACCACCATCTTTTGCCACGAACCATAATTCTGTAATTGGAAACAAAATTGTCACACAAATCTACACCACCTATATTCCGATTATATTGCTAGATGCAGTGAGATTGGGCAACTAATATTTTCTTCTTCTGATTTTTAGAATATCGAGAAACATTTTTTTAATGGTTCAATTTTTCCAAACGTTGACCCTATTGTCACAACGGTGTTGTCGTTCCACCGAACAACAAGTATCTTTTTGTTTTCTTCATATTGAAAAAAAAAAAAAAAGATTCAAAATATCTGCACTAGTTTTATCTTTTATTATTTGTTTGATACGATTGATTGAAGCTTTTTCTTCATTTTTTGGTTGAGGCCTATCAATTGACTCCTTTCTTGTCCATCGTAATTCTTCCTTTTTCCGTTTTGTTTTTTTAGCAGAACTTTTGGGAGGATCTAAATTCTTCTTTACATGAACTTCAACTTCCCCTGCGGTATCTCTAGGTAAAACTTCATTATCGTTATTTAAAATATTTTCATTGCCTTCTTCTTCATCACTAGCATCTGCTGTTTCTGGAGGTGCGACAGCAATATCGGTCTCATCTGCATCTTCGTCATCGGAATTTTATTCGAAAATTTTTTCCAAAGCTTCTTCTAACGTAAGATATCTTGTTCTACATATTTTAAACCACAGAGGATGAAAAAGTTGCTACCAATACGACGCACAGTACTGAAATGAAAATATGAAATCTTTTATGAAGGATAACAGTCTATCCCCTTTCCGCTGACGTTGCGCGAACGCAACACCTGTTTTTACTTCCCCTCCTCCCCCATAGAAACTCCTGCTTTGTGGAATGTACTGACAAAGAGTGACCTTGGCTAATGTATTCAAAACCAAACACCAATTTGTTTTTCATTTTTATTCTTTCTAAGAAAAAATGAGTTTGGAAATTTGAACCAAAAAAAATGCTTAAAGTAAATCATCGATTATTAGGTGCAAATTAATTTATTTAAGTCAATTTTTTCACTGATTTGTTAGTAGTGCTATTCTTTAACATAAAACTGTAATTTATTCAAAAATTTGTTTAATCGTTATTTTTTTTTATATTTATTTATATTGACCGTTGCGTCAACGCAACACCAGCGGTTAATGGGTTAAATAATTTTTCGTATGTTATTTAATCAGTTAAAAGAGAGAGTATTCTAATATGTATGATAAGCCGAGATTTTTTATACAATTGTATTTGTTGGTACTTCTTTGATTGGTTTGTATCACTAAGTGTCTTTTTTATTACAACAGATTCGTAAATATTTATTTTAAATCATTAATCAATGGAAGTAGTTTCTATGAAACTCTCTATCATACTCTCTAATAAATATGATATATCCCCTCCTTCCACATAAAATTATAGATTTTGGGGAAGGCCGTGGGCCACAAGTCCCAGATTTTAATTTTTAGATACCCTCACATGATTGTTTGTCCTTCATAGTGTTGTAAAGAAAATCGAATTTGTATTTTGAACAGCTTTTGATACATCGATTTGGACCAAAATTTGACATGAAACTGTAATTTTAGGAAAGGGATTACAGACTGGATTTCATTTATCTGAAACATAAAAATTTTCAATTATTGGGTTTAAATGGTTGTAAATGTACATGTGGACAGATGGTCAACCGCTTGACGGATTTGGTTTAAAGTTTGATAGCAATTATGTGGATGGAAAAGTTGCATCTTTTGAGCAACTATTCATTAAAAAATAGGGAGTTGTCTTCGGGAATTTAAAATAATTTCTCTTTATTTTCTTATATTCAAAGTTAATTATTTTAATAAATTTACCTTTACAAGAATATTTATTAAGATCTACTATTTTAAACATGACGTTGTAAGTACTCCTTACTTTAAACTAATGTTGTCTCAATCCATGCTTTTTAGAGTTTTGCAACCCTTCTTAATAATCTCCATTCAGTTTTAAAAAGTCTAATAAATAAAGAAGAAATAGTGAAATTAATAAAAAATAATTTATTGTTTTTATTGTGTAAGATACGGAATACAAATGCTGTCTTAAACCTGTATGAGTCCCAAAACAAATTCTTGGAAACATGTTTGTCTATCTGCCAATCAATATTATAATTCGAAAACTTATTCTTCATAAAGAATGAAATTTTGTTGTTCTAATGAAAAAGGGTCGTTAATTTTTCTTATTTTCTAAAAAAAAAAAAAATAAATAAATAAATAAAAAAAAAATAATTCTAGATACAATTCTGTCTGCCCTTATTCATGTGAGCACGAAGACTCGAAATCGCAAAGAATCAGACAAATGAATTGTGGTAAATAGTTTTATAATTAGAAATTTATATGTATAATTAAATGTTGTAATCCTCTATTGGTTTGTATATTCGCGACTCTGCAATAGTGGTAAGTCAGAAACTATGTGATATTACCAATAAAATTTCGAATCCACATTGTATTTCTATGTTAAAATTTGATTCTAATTCATTCGTAGTATATTTCTCACATTATTTGTAGTGAAAACACCAAACAGCAAAATTCTGATGGTACAGAAGCTACTAAATTCCAAAGATAAACTAATAAAGTATTATAATGAGACAAACAGGAAACATTTTATTGGCCATAAACAGGGCCGTCTTCCATCATTTTGCTGAATGATTAAAGACTGCCTCCGTTAGTTCTACCTTTTCGGATACCATAAAAACACCTTCGAGTGCAGAGAATTACACACTGTCATAGTTTCTCTAAGAGCAATTCCAGAAATAACTACAATTATTTCTCTTAATCTGGCCTTTCAAAAAGTCTTGAATTTTCAAATGTAGATGTAGAAAATACTTTACGGGAAACAAGACCCTGTATGCAAATGTCAATAAAGTTGATACGACTTTTACTATCGAATGCTGCTCATATTTTGAATTTTATTTTGTAACTAGCTGGTACCTGGAGCGTTGCTGCTCCAGAAGAAATAATTTTGGAAAGTTCGTTTGAAATTAGAAATAGCTATCTTGTTTAATTAGGAGCGATAGAAAGAATTATTATTTTCTTATTGGCAATGAATATATTCATTGAAATGTAATGGTATATAAAGAAGTACAAATAATATTTATTCTATTTTTTTAACTTTATTATTCACGTTTTTTTAGGGTAGATAATATTTTTTTGTTTTTCCGTCTTCAGTAAAAAAAATTTCTTGGCTGTTCGACTCTTAGGCATCCAGCATATAACTGGAGATATGAAAAACATGGATTTTCTAGGTTCAGTCTGCACACTTAAAGTGATTGACCTTGCGCCTTGTTGACTATCATCGAGATTGCAAGTCGAATGGTGAACTGCAGTCGTTTGAAATCAAAAGGTATGTCGGTGGGAATAATGGGAATGCGTGGGATGAACACATCTTCTCCATCCGCCTTTATTCCTGCCACATATTGGTCTTTTGTTTCTGATGCGCATGATCTGGTAGAATATAAAAGTTGTCTTTCAATTCTTGTCGCCTCTCGAGATTCTGAAGCACGTGAATTTGAAATTCGTAAAAGATCTGCTTTATTGATCGCTTGTCATTCCTCTGTCATTTGAGAAGCTCGAATTGGCTTATTTCTACGTACTGAGCAGGTAGATTTATTATGTGACGTACGTTTGGGGATATATTTTTTGCCGATGCAATTAACATGATATACGCTTGTATAACCGAAATATCATTTGTCGATTCACTGAATAAATACGAAAAAATACTGTTTATACTGGAAAAATTTCCATTATATATGATTTACCTTCTTCGGCATCGATTATAATAATTCTATTTTGTATGTGTGAGATAAACTCTGAATAATATGTGCGGTTTGTCGCAGGCAAAATATTGCTTACGCTGAATGAAAACATCATGTATAGATGATTACTCATTAATGAAAAGAAAAATAATCAGCGCATGCACTAAATGTTTTCGATTTCCTTTCACTCATATTGATTGGCATCAATCATAATAATTTCATGATATGATATATGTGCAATTAACTTCGAATTACATGTGTGGTTGACGTTTATTGTTTGTCTTTTGTCAATTTTAAAATATAAATTTCGCGCAAATGCAAGCAATAATTTGACCAAGTTTCATCGCAATCGGTTGAACTGTAAGGCAACGCATAAGGTACGAACAAACAAAAATTCATTTATATATTTTAGATAATCATTATACACTAGTCGCGTTCGGCGACAAGTTGGATCGCGGGGAATACTGGTAATATTTAATTTCAATTAAATATGCATGCCATTTATGTTCAAGATTATACCAGGAAATAATTTTAAGCATCAAAATGTGATAGGCATCAGAAACGAGTGATTTAAACAGTCTTTAAATTATTCTGTTTGTGTATATGAATCATCTTAATAGCGTCAAGTCACCATATTCCATTCCACATCAAGTTCCATGATAACGTAGCTGTCCGGATAATAAATCGAAACTTCGCGATGTTGTAACCACTTCCTTATTCCACTTTAAACTATACATATATTAAACAAAATCCCCTTAACAACCTACAATTTAATAAACATGGTTGTTGAAGGCTGCTGATGTTTTATATAATCCATATACATACATACATACATACGTACATACACGCACGCAAGATTTCCTGGAAGTTTTCGAAATCGTCTCAAGAGTTTTCAATGGATGTATACTGAAAATTTTGTTAGCCTTCTGAATAAATTTGATATTGCCGTCTTTTCTATTTAAGTTCTCGCGAAACTCGTGAAGTGTTTATAATCGGATTTAAAGATATTGCCACATTCAAAAGAAATAAAGTTTTTTCACTTATTGTCTTTCCTTATTTTGAAAGGCGCCCTTATGCGCTCGTGGATCACAGTTTCCTGTTTCTTTATTTAATTAGTTATGCTTAATCTAATAAAAATTTATTGGAAACTTTGTTTGAATTTATATTTCAAAACTTTCCAAAAGCCTATATATGATATATAAATTTTACCTCATTCTTTTTTCTTTGAGTTGTATATTAGTACGAGTTTTACCTTCGAGAGAGAGTGTAAGCAGTTTTGCTTTATTTTTATTTTACAGTTTGAATCAAATCAAACTGATTTATAAAATCGATGCTACTTTGTGATAGTTTACTAGTTAGAAAAAATTATGATGTGTTGTTGTATTTTACATATGGCACTTGTCATAGACAAGCCCGCTGACGAAGTCAGCAATTTCAGCCGAGTTTGTGCAGTAGGTCCTGAGGGTAAAGGTCTCTGAGCACTCTAGGGCAAAATTCTGGCTTCTAGCTCATTGATGATGATACTCACTTGCACAACCCCCTTTTACAGAGGGTCTCTTTCACACATCTCACAGACAGAACACAGGGTAAAGAGCAACCATGCCCGAACCAGGACTCGAACCCTGGACTCCCCAATCATGGGGAAGACGCGCTACTCTTGGGCTAGGACGCCAGTATTATGTTGTAACTGTCTAGATATGTGATTGAAACAGGTCACAACCAGGAATATTCTAAACTTCTAGAATTTATCACAAATGCCCTTAGTCCGTGTAGATTAAATTTTATTCATTCCATTGTTTGAGTACATTAATTTTCTAAATATCTTATACACCCTGTTATTTATCTTAATACTCTTTAATTTCCCCTGGACCCTCTATTGTCCCCATGAAATATTCCAGGATCGACTAGGACGGGGTTGTATGAGCCCTATTAGAAACCGATATTTTAGAACTATATATATTTTAAATAAATAAAGTAAATTCAAGTTGCACATTAATTCTTTGAAATTAAGAGATTTAGCATAATACACATAATGTCTAATACTTGAAACTACTTTCTAACTGGTGAATTATTTAGTTCTGTTCAGTGACATCGATGTACAGCAATACTATCCGAAGACCATTTTTGTTATTCTAGACTCAAGAAAATATAAAAAGAATGATCAAAATAGACTTTTGACCTTCAAGCGAAAGTAAGAATTACAATCAGTTTTTCTATTGACGCAAAGCATTACGCGTTTTGGCTCCATGCGAAAAAAAAAATTATCTGTGTCTTACTCGTTTTATCTTTTAAAGATTAGTATATATATATATATATATATATATATTGATTTCCTGTATTATAAAAATGTATCATTTTGTGTATTGTTTTATTGATGTGTCGATATATACATAAAATTGAATTGTAGTACAAATTTAATCCTGGAAAGAGAAACATGCATCTTTATTTTTCGAACATGTGAAAATTCCTGTATTTACCGAAGCGATTTTTTGGTTTCCAATAGAAATAAAAAGCATTGTAAATTTTTGAATATTCTCTTCATATGTATTAGGTTTGGAAAATTCCAAGACTTTTCTGTGTATTTTTTATAAGCAATTATTATTCAAATTGTAATACGTACGAATAATTTTATCTACAGATTATCCAAACGTATTCAAAAAATAACATTCATCCAATAATTACAGGATATATGATAAATATTTCTACTAAATCGGCTTTAAACTTAAGTCTTCAACTCAAAAGTTCTGCTACTTTATTTTACGGTAGTTGTATCTTTTCAAAATACCTCATAAATAAGTGATGAAATCGTGAAATCGATGAAATACTAGAACTGTTACAACATCAAAAATAGATTGATCAATAAATGGTTCCAACTTGATTCAGTTCAAAATATCGAATTCTATTCAACGACTTCTTTCAAACGTTCACTATTATTCGACATGTTTTCTGTTTGATTTGAAATCAATTCATATAACAATATTTTCGAGAACAGCTTTTAAGCATTCGTATAGATTTAAAATAAAATCGATTTTATCGAATATTGGATTTTAATGGGATTTAAAACTGTGCCTTTGTGTACTCAGCAAAGGAAAATTATTGAAAAAGATATATTTTGAATCTTTGTTTTGCACAGATGGCCGGAAATTTGGGGAAAAAAATGACCAAAAGAGCAGCCAAATTTATCTTTACGCTAAAATTATTCCGGTGAAGATTTGCGGTTGATTCTAAATAGGTCTAGGCTTCCCTTTTTGATGCTTGAAATAAAGATTCACAAATTTTACTAAGAGTTCGTTTACTGCTGTTAGAATTTTGGAATTTCCTTAAAAAATGCAGTGTTACAGCTATATAATTAAATGCATCATTTTATGAAATGACAGGTTATAGGAAAACAAATAGACTGGCTAAAATATCAAAGTATGATGAAATAAATGCACTTTTGATGGTAGAAAATATAATGATACCTTTCAAAAATAAATTTATCCACGGTAAGAAAAAAAAGGATTATATGAAGTTGATTCATAAGCCTTCAGTAGGTTACGTCACAGCTTCGAGTGAATTATTTATGAAATGGTATACCTGCACAATAATTATATTGGCATTAAAGAACGAGGTACTATTAGTTGTGGCGGCATAGCAACAAACACTAGGCTGAAAAATGATGTTATTCCCAGCATAGTAGTTAGTATTCAACTTTAATAACATTGGTCCATTTGCTTACATCACTTTAACGAGTTATGACTTAAGAATTTATGTCAATTCTTGTGACAAACTGTAAAAACGACATCATTATCTGGCAAATTTACTTGTGACAAACTGTAGAATCGACATTATCTGGAAAATTTTAGGATAACGCCTGATTTAGAGAAATTATTCGCTATGACTTTCGTAACAAAAAAGTTAATTGAAATCAATGTAATAAAACTGATTTTAGCAAATAAGCTGGACCTTATCGACCAACTATATATACCTTTAGGCTATTTTCAGAGCAATCCAATTATGAGATGAGCTTTGTATCTAACTTTAAATAATTCCAGATATCTCGGTCATTGCTGATTTCTCAAATGTGCAAACGATGCCTTACGGTTGTTCCTTTCCCAGAAACCAATCCAAAATGTTTCTTAACTTCTTTGTGAGAACTTATGCTCCTATCTGCAGTGGCATTAAGAGATATCAGTCTTTGAAATAAGGTTCTAACTAATAAACTAATAAGGTCCTAATAAAATCCCAAATAATATATATGAAATAAGATCATAAATAATATATATATGAAAGAAGATCATAAATAATATATATATGAAAGAAGATCATAAATAATATATATATGAAAGAAGATCATAAATAATATATATATGAAAGAAGATCCTAAAGCAACGAGATGTGATCAAACAAAATTAAGAGAATTACCGATACTGTGATAGAATATAGCATGTTTTTCTGTTATTCCGAGGACATGTTTTTAGTTATGAGAGTGGATCACAGATGTATGCGGTTACAGAGTGATGTAAAAGCAGAAAATAAAGTGCTAAATATGGAAGAGGGTTTAGATCTATTCAAGAAATGTTGATGTTACGGATTACATTAAACTAACAGATTGAACAAAATTTAAATGTTCGTCCTCTTCAATTGTTGAATGATAGCTTCCGCACCGCTCTCAAAAAATATTATTTCTTACAGTTTAATGAGAAAAAACACTGAGTTTTATTAAAAATATTTCTCTGCTTCCTTAGTTGATGAAAGATGGGGCTAGTTATTAACAAAAACAGATAAAAATAAATGCCCGGACAAGATATTAAAGATTGTCACCTTAGATTAAATTTTGTCTCAGGATCAACAAAGCGAAAAATTTATTAAAAAAATCTGAATTTAAGACATTATTCTTAACTATATCTCCATAATCTAAATTATTCAAATTGGTTAATAATTAAAAAAAAAAGGTGTGAATGAGTTCTGGTCGTCTTCTTTTGGAAAATTCTTTGTCATTTCTTTAAAAATTGTGAAACTGAGATGAACTGAGAAAAGAATATCTTCTGCCAAAATAGATAATAGGGAGTCACTTATATTTAAAAAAAATCTCCCCTTTGCAGCCCATATTGGTTGTATTTATTTCAGTAGATCGTTTAGGTATAAAGTATGATTCCCAAGTCCTTCGGTTAGATTCATGATTTTGTTAAATTGTCAGATATCATAGCATTATTATTTAAATTGCCTTGGTTCAAAGAAATTTCAAATGAAAACAGTTGAATAGCATTATAGAAATCTTAAAATGTAAATATGCGGTTCACCTAACTTTTGTAATATTATAACTGAACTTTTTCATTCATTTCTTTATTACATTTTAAAATGCTATTGAAAATTTAACTAACTTCATTCTTAAAAATAATTTTTAACCGGAATTCCTTATATATTTAAGCGAAGATGTGCTATAATTTAAACTATAACAGAGCAATTGCTTCTATTTCTTATTAACTTTCAGGAATCCACAGTAGTTTATAATAAACGGCATTTAAGATATTCTTAAAAATATTCAGCATAATAAATTCAGTTTTTAATGTGCTCAGAAGTGGTTCAAATTATGCATTCCTCCATGAAAATTCGTTGAAATAGTAAATTAGTGGACATTTTTGGGTTCAGTTTGTAAAAAAATTAAATAAAAATAAAGTTTTATTAGCGATTCTCAAACGATAAGCATTTTTCAAAATTATTATTAATAATTGTTTTTGAATAATTTTAATTATAGGTAATATAAATTCAAAATTTATAGTAAATGATTATGATGGCCTCTGTTGTATTTAACATAACATTTAAATTATGATGAAAATGTTCATAGTGTAATGGATCAATTCACAACCACGTCTATGTCCAATTATCCTCATAAATTTGGTTCTGATATCCATTGCATATTGTGTATATGGGATGGTGATAGTGGGTGGTGTAAAGCTTCTAGAATGTTTTCAATGCATGAAAGCGTAGTGAAGGGATTGAAATGGTACAATGATAGTTTCAAGTATTTTCATCGTCACGTGATTATGGCATTACATGAATTCACTCCATTGAAACATTCTTCCTATGATTTTATCTCCATTGTAAATGTCTACGCAAAAAAAATAACTTTAAAATATCGGAGGTGGTTTAGAGTCACCAAAGCATTCTTTAATACTTTCGAAAAAAATACTATCCTCATCTCCCCTTATCCAAACAGATCTTAGGTAAAGGTACGGATGCCTTGTATAATATTAATGAGTGGTTGTTGCGAAATGTAGATTTTTGATGTGAATCTATCATTTTTATTGAATCTATCGTGTGATCTTTGGCGATTTGTTTTTTTTATTAACCTTTAACCGCAAAGTTGCGGTATCGCAGACAACGATGGATGGACTTCCGGTCACCCTTATTCTATTTTTAGCTTAATTGAATGGATTGATCCTGTAGCTTCTTGTTCCGTGACCATCGCTACACGTGCACTTTTATAACCGGTTTCAGCGGATGATTTTTTTAAAATATTTCAACTATTTCTTTGCGTGACGTCTGTGAGACCGCACCTAAGTTTTAGTGTTACAGTATTATACAAGGCTTATCATATGGTTCTAAAACTTGGTCCTCGAAATGTCATTTAACCTACTGATCCTCATTATGAAGCAGAACTCCAGAGACTTTTAAATGAAGCAGAAAGTGATTTTAGTGATGAGAATATAGAAGATTTTTTCCATGAAAGTTCCCATTTGACTGATTCTGATATGTATGTTCGAATATAATGAATTTTTAGAGTGATAGTGTATTTTGAAAAATTTCTAATATATATTATTATATTGAGAGAATATTTACAGAATTTACAGGCTGGTTTTTATATTAGTACTTAACCTATATGTTTAAAATGCCCTCGAAAACCATGCTTCAAAAGTTCACAAGCTTCTGCGCAGAAATGATATCGATAAAAAAAAAAGGATCAATATTTTTTTATTGTTATTTTTGTCATTGAATTTTTTTTTTAATTTTTCATATAATTGTTGATTTTTTCATTATATTGTTTTCTATATACCTTTGTTCACTGGAAAAAATGATTTAAAAAATAAAAAGTAATAGATTTTTTTCAAGAATATTATTTGTTATAACATGTCATTTGAGAAGAAAATGTATTCAAACGCAATTACTTTTTTTCAATGATAATATATTTTGAAAAATTTTTAAAACATACTTATATATCAAGAAAAATATCTGAAGAATATATTGAGTGATTTTCATACTAATACTTTCATTAGAAAATTTAATTTGAGTGTAAAGAAAATGCGGTCTCGTAGATCACACCTCCCCAACTAAATCCTAAGTTTTTATCTCCCCAGCTGAGGGTTAATGTATTAATACACAAGCTTCCAAAAATAAATATGTATTTTGCGATGCCTTTCTTCCGACTGATCGAAACCAAATTTTAACATAAAACGTCAATAGAAGTCACACATTTCACACAACAAATCACAGAACAAATTTCATTCATTTCAGATGGACAGACAATTTCTTTCGAATGTATTTCATTCAGAATTTGCTAAAATTTTAAAACTTGGTGCGAAGTCCATATGCAAAATTTCATCCGTCTAGCTCAAAACATCTTCAAATTGCCGTGACGAGAGACAAACATAATGCCAAAAAAAAAAAAAGGTGTTATTTGGACTGAAAGGAGAAGATTCGTCAAAATCCCAGGTTCGAATTTTTTGACAATTAGAATATCTTTTTTTTTTTCTAATATACTTCCTATACAAAAGTTTTTCCAAGTTTTAAAAGTAAAAATCATTCTTTTAAAATTAGGTTTGTAACATAAATTTTATTTAAAAAAAGAAAATAAATAAAATTAATGCATACTAGCAGATTAAAAGCAATTAGATATTTCATTATACAATTTATTTTTAGCATATACAAACATAAATTTACTTATTCATAAATAACATTTAACCAATTTCATACTATTTTTTTAGATAAATTGCTTATTTTTTGACGGTAATGCTTCCAAAAATATACATAAGCGAACGTGCATTTATGTATATCATCGAAAATAAAGCAAGCAGAATAAAATCAAGAGGCATCTTTTCTATTTATTCTCACAAGAACGCATGATAAGAAGCCATTGAATTACACACCCTCTAACGTTATTCAACTCACTCTTTTCAGCTCCAATCGCGTTAAAGAAAAACTTTTACAGTGCTTGAGATGTGGCTGTGAAAGCTACTCATCGATCAAGTTTACATTTTCATGAAATGCGGAGCCACTTTTCCGTCATTGTTTGTCTAAAGGTGTGGAATTTCTGAAATAAAGACTTAAATCTCTTCGACAAAAGAGCAGACAGGCTTGTTCTATTCTTTATTGATCTCAGAAATGGAAATGGAATTTTCAGAAACTAGACACCTTGCAGGCGGATTTGTGAACGGAATTTCATCCGAAGTAAGTGGATGGATTTGTTCAGGTTCAGATTGGGGATGGATCTGGGAACGTGAAAGAATCAGTTAAGATACATTAGATTAGTAAGTGAAGCTTGTGATTCTTTATATAGTGAGTCCAAAATTACAGTGCTACGGTTAAAAAGTTCAACAGAGAAAAAATGCAGGTTATTAGAGTTATTAAAAATGGGGACCCACGTGAAAGAACAACCCATTTTCATTGTTGAGCAATATCTTATAAACGATGTTTTACAATTGCAGTTTATAATTTTTGTTTAAATTATGGTCGGTGTCTCTTGCCATTGAACACTTGAGCTTTTCTCCTTGGGGTTTTTTGAAGTATAAAATTTGTGCGAAACTATGATCTATGACCATCCATGCCTTGAAGGAGGAAATTTAACGTTATATCAATGAAATTAAACTATATTTATGCAATGATATTTGTGAAAAAAGAAAATAGTCAAATGGCGTTAAATGTCATGAGCTTGGCTACCCATTCTAATCACAGAAGCGGAAAAAATAAGTGATCAAGAATTTCTCAAACTTTTTGGTTGTGACACAGACCATATTGTGCTCGAAATTTGCGAACTACAGTCACCAAACTTTAAATATTTTAAAAGTATTGCGCAGCAATAGAAAAGTATTGTTCTTTCGTGCAGTTTTCCATCTTGAATAATCCTGGACTATCAGCTGTCACGATGTTCTTTTTTTGGCAGCATTTTATCACCCAAATGAAGCAAAATTTAAATCTCGCAAGAATTTTTAGAAGCCCTATGTAATCTCCGGAAATATTTTCCGATATTCTTTCTCATATACTTTTATATAAAGACATATTATAGCCGGTTTTTCATCACCATTTGTTTGCATTACAATAATGCATACTATTTTCTATGTAGATCACATATCACATTTAATTTTTCCCTTCTTTGTTATGTTGCTCTTAAAATTAGATGCAAATCTATATTTGTGAATAAAACGTTATGCTAATTTTTTTCCAATTATTTAAGTTAAAAAAATTTTTTTTTTTAGTTATAGTGTTTACAGCTATTTGGATGGATAGAAAGACGGAGTCCCGCATATTGATTGTCTGAGAAATCAGATTGAAAGAAGTGTTGATGTAAAGATCAATTAACAAACATTACCCATCTAGATAAAGACTTTTTTTAGGTAATGCTCTCACAAACCAATAGGCAAACATAAATCAGTATCAAAAAATTTAACCTTAAAAAGTTAAAAAAAAATTTCATTAGGTTAAAATAAATAATGACTTTAATTACCAATCCGAAAGCCAATCCTAAATGTTTTTTAGCCAATCCTAAAAACTAAGAGACTTTTCAATAAAATTGTTTAACGAAGATACATTAGATTCCAAGTTTTTCTATCTTTCTTTCTTTTTTTTTTGTGATTAGAATACTTCCTCGTTGTGTATTTCGTTCACTAGAATCCAAGGGAGTTGATTACTATCTTTCATTGAGTTTTCTTTATTTAGAGAAAAAAATAAAAAAACCCTCCAGCCCCTAAAAGTAAGTCTCCTAAGGATTAAAAAGTAGAACAATTCCTTGATGGAACTTTTAGTTATCAGTAAATATATGTTATTAGTACAGAAAATGAATAGTAAAACTAAGACAACTGCATGAATATTTTACTGTGCAATTAATAACAACATGTTTCTTCTCTAATTTTCAAATACAAATAAAAATTCTTTTCAAATTTTTTACTTCATACATTTTTATGTTAAATCTAGTCAATACATTTCAAAATGTTTCCCTTCACTAAAGATTTTTTTTCAAAAGAAATCTAAAATTATTGCCTATTTTTTGCCTTTTTATATTAAATATAGACGATGCATTTTCTCTATAAATAAATTACAACACTCTTCGAAGATATAAATTATTTGATAAAAATGTATATTCCATTATTTTAAGAAAACTTTTTCCGGCTCACGAATGTTTATTTATTGGGAATTTGTCATATATAGATATAGATTATACCTTTGATGCGATAAAATTTGAATCCGATCGGCGATATGCAAATTTATTTCTTTCAGAAGAAAAAGTAAACAAGGGAAATACGAGTTTGAGATGCACCTCGAGGCAACGTCTTCACTCAATCATTCTGCAAATAGTACATCTTCGGAGATAAAGTAAAAAAAAATATATTTTTCAAAAGCAAACGAAACGAAACGAAAAGGAAAGCTTCATCATTTCGACCTTTTCATTATATATTTGTTTACAGATAACAAAGTTCTAGAAATTTATTCAGTACCTGAGTTAATGAGGTTGAGATCATTTGTGGAATTTTCTGCTGAATTTTATATATTGTATAATTCGATGGCAAATTTACAGAAATTGCATTACAAATTTTATATGTAAATTTGCTTTTAAACTTATTCATTAATTTTTAAAGTGTTTTTCAAGTGGTTTGTTGAATATTTGTTAATTATCAGTAAATACGGTCAAAATTTTGTATATTCCCTTTCCAAATAAATATATTTTTTTAAAAACTCAGCAAAGTAGTGTTCATTCTCGGATTCGGAAACCCTCCGCGCTTTTGCGGATGCGTCAGAAGATGTTTATTTCGTCAAAAAGGAAGATAAGAGAAAGAATATAAAGGAGAAGATGTTTGTATTTAGCATTAGGATGAAGCAGATTATTCGGGGAATTAGGGAGTGAAATAATCTCCATATTCCTTCGTACCTTCCTTTAACGTAGTACAATTGTCTAAAAATGCTGACCTCGGGATCCGGAAATGAACAGTATATTATTATGAATCAGTAAAAGTTCTTCACTGAGCAATTAGTCTCATATTAAGGATGAGAATTCAACAGATATTTTAATGGATGCTACATGACTCCCGGCCTTGGCTATATTTGAGGGCAAATGTTCTTGAAAATGCGAGAAATAAGGCAATGAATGTCTCAGTTATGATTCAAGACTCTTCTAGAAGCTTCAATACCTTCTCATGAAGATTATTTAAGTTGATAATTTCAGTGAGACTATTGTATTTTATACCTGGAATGTGCCGAGCAAATACATTAGATAGTAAGTTTTGCCTGAGTCTCCAGCTCATTTCATATGATTTAGGTACAGTCGGTTGAAATGAGGTTGATGTAAATGAAAAGTCCTATTCGGTGGCTCTTTATTTATTGCTGTAATTTTCGTATTGGTTAAGAGAAAGATATAAAAATAATATATTAGGTCATAAGAAAATGCGTACTTCTAATGTAATGTATTTAATTTCTAATGTAATGTAATTAAAGTATAAATATTTGATGAAATTAATCCAGTTTGATAATCTAGTTAGAATAAGTGATGCTGAATAAATTTTTAGTTATGGATGGAAACACTTTTATTATACATTTTTGGAGATAAAATAAATGATGATGTAAAATAAAATTTTAAAATATATCAAAGTTTTATAAAATCAATACTTAGAGCAAATTTATTGAACGTTTCAGTTTAATTTTTTTCTAAATATATGTTTCATTACATATATTTGTAAATAAAATAAAAAAAAAATAAACTGTATAGTTACCAAAGATAAGCCAATTTTCTAGAGCATCTTTCTTTACCATTCAAAATTACTAATTTATTTTGTATAAGGATGAAAGCAAATTATAAGTTTGAATTTTTAAAAATCAAACGAAGAAATGAAAACTTACTGACATTTTTTATTGCTTTTCTGTGCAGAATCTCTTAAAATTCGAAATCTTCTGGGGAATTTTAAAATTTTTACTCAACAGATTTTCTGTTGAAAAATGGTGAAATTAATTAGCGAAATTCCTCTGTTTGTTGACACAGTGGACTTTGTCAAATTTTCTATATTGCGATATTTAACGGAAAAGGAGAACAGTGGGAAATAAACATCTCATTGTTGACGCATCCAGTAGTCCTAATCTTCCCAAAAGATAAAAATTAACGAAATCGATTCAGTGATTGAGGGACTTTTCCAGGCAGAAAATCTAAAAACAAGAAGAATCCAGATAATAAATGACCATTGATAACGTTTTTTAGTTTTTGGTAAATCTCATGACTTTAAAGAGTTTTATCAATTTAATGAGAATTTTATCGAAAACTGATGAGTGGTTGATGCTCGGGGTTTCTTATTTGTTTTTGAGGATTATTTTAACAATATAGTTAGGGGTTCTTAGAGAGGGTTTAATAGACGCATAAAGCATTTTTTAGCTTTATATTGAAGCGTGAATTAAAAGAATAAGGCATATACAGCCATTATTGTTATTTTACTTGGAGACAAGATACTGAAAAAATATTTCAAATCGAAACAGCCATATTTTTCTCTGAACATAGTTTATCGCTTATTATTTCACAATTGCAAATAGTACAATGCATTTACATAACTATGAAAACTGGAATAGATAATGAATTAATCATTTTTAATAAAGCTTAAAAAGCAGCACAATAGAAATGCCTTTTTTTAAAAGATATATTCGTCTGAAATATATCTGTAAAATATATTGGTGTACAAAGTATCAATAAATTCATACTTTTTATCAGCATTATCTTGGCTCAATTTATAAAAATTTATGTCAAAATATATTCTTTTTAGAGGACCGTATATCCTCCAGAGGATCAATGAAGGACTCACATTCACGATTTCTTTTCGAAATAAAAAGGAGTTTAAAAAGAGAAAAAAAAGAAGCAGAACACGCACTTCTTTTGTCTCTATATTGAAAAAGTTTTGTTTCCAAAATGGAAAGCACTTGTATCTCTTATTCTAAAGAATATTGAAACAGAAAACATTCTTTTTTTCTTGTTTCTTGAAAGATGCACGACAAAACCGAATAACTTTTTCTCTCTTTTTTTTCTTATTTCAGGTTTTTCCGTAGAATTTTTGTTATTTTGTAGGAAAAAAAATTGTTTTGAGAAACTTCACATCATGAAATTCCTCATATATGTTGATATGGACATCGGCATTTAAAGGAACATTGTATCTTTTTGTGTAATGATAATGTCTAGATGCCCACTGGAAATGTTGCGGGAAGCAGAGTTGTGAGTAGGAATTTTACTCTAAGGAATTTTCTTTTTTTAAGTAAAAAATAACTTTTTAATTGTACTGATGATAGTTTTTATGATGATTCAGAACTCTTTTAATTTTTAATTACCACTAGGATCAAAATAAATCGAAAAATTTTATTCAAAGGCTTTTTTTTAATTCTATTATTTGAATATCATCGAATAATTCCAATTAATAAGACATCTTTTTCGGAAACTGATGTGTTATTAATTGGAATTAATGTTTAAAAACTATGAAAGTAGGATTATATTTTTATTAAAAAAAGGAATACATTTCCTATTCAATGGATAGTATTAATTTTCAATAATACCTACTCAAGTTCTAAAGAATGGACATTATGGAATAAGAAACGTATGATAAGACACGAATTTATTTAAATTAGTTAAGAGATGGACATGATTCAGAGTTTGGGATATTTGTAAAAATGCATTGAGAAATCATAATCGAGATTATTACCACGCTATTATTATTTTTTTCGATCCGCTGTCATATTAATAATTTTCTTCCTTGCAGTAAATATACTCGTCTGAGATTGATTGTAATCAAATCTAATCTTCTAGAGCATATTCACTTACGGCTCTTTCCGAAACACAAAATTGGAAGAAGCTTAATAACTACCATTTCTTTTCATTTTTTGCTGAATTAAAAGCGATTTTTTCAGGTTTTTCTGAGGAAATAATTATTTTCAATAATTAATGTGGTCTCTCTGATCACTGGTAGAGTTTCCTTATCCACATAAAAGTTGGTAGTACAAGATATAAAACTGCCTTGATATTGGAGGAGTTATAACAATAAATAAATGTGCGCTTCTAATGGATATAAAGTGGATTAAAATTTTGATAATCTAGAATAAAACAGAAAAATTCACCACCTAGTCAGCCCGTACGAAACAAAGGAATTATGTCTTATTGTACATCTTAACAACTCATTTGCAAAAACAAAGAATTTGGCTAATCCTCTCTCTAGATTTCATTTAACCAGTTACTCTAAGAAGTAATTCTGGCGCATAAAGATCTAATGCATAGTGGTACGGTAATCTACTGTATTTAGAAGAAACAATGACAGGAATAGTATAAGAGTGATCTGAATACAAAACCGAAGATATTTCATTCTCAATATTACATTCACTGTTATTGATTATTCGACTTTAATAATCATCGGATACTTTTATTTTTGCATATCTTGGATTTCTGATTTTTTTTTCTCAAAGAAAGATTAGTATTATATATGCAACATCATTTGGATAGTGATAGATTTGATTTATTACAAATATTTAGTGCATCAAGCTATATCAGCACATGTATATTCTTATTTTTGGCACAGAAAAGGGATATATTTTGATGCACTTGATCTTCAATAGTTGAAAGTATTTAAAATAAAGCAATTATAATTTTGAAAAAAAATTATATCTTTAATAAAAGATACACCAAATTAGAAAACAATAATGAAAGAAACATCGATCAAAAATTTCTCATACATTTCTGTCCAGATTTCCTCATCCCTCTCAAATAATTTTCTTTCAAATGTTTGATTTAAACCCGTGATTTTTAATATTTCTTTCAATATAAAAAAGAGATACAACTTTTTTATAAATTCATAACTCTATCTAAAATTTTATTTCTATTTATCTGACAAATGTTCCTTTATGATTGGTACCTTGAAAGGATTGTCAAATTTTTAGAAATATTTTTCTAAACAATGACATTTCCTTACATAAGAAGTGATAAAACTTTAGAGAATGACTCTGAAAGCCATTTGCAAGTTTGCCCTCTTTACCATTTTCATGACAAGTTCCTTTTAGTTTTAAAAGGTAATATTTTCGAAGACACCAAGTTGATACTAAAATGCAGCAAGATGACATTTTACCACTTTTTACAAAATTCACCTTTCATCTTCATCTAAAGCTAAAGTTGAAAAATATAAGTAAAAAAAAATAGATATTTTTTTCATTCTAACTCTTATCTGAGAGCATAAAAAGAGCCAGAATGCTCTGAACGATGTACCTCCGACTGAGTGCAGTTTCCTAAAGCAGAACAGAAAATCGACAGAAAAAGTGACATGACAATATTGGATAGGCGGTGTAACGCATTCGTTACGAGCCTTTCTGCCGAGGCAAGGAGACAAGCTCGTAAATGTTTGTAATCCATTGATGCATCATCCTCGTATCTGTCGTCCTCCGAGATACGGAGATGAATTCTGAGGTGCGTGGGTGGTGGCAACGTGTTCTTTACGATGGAGTGATATTTCACAATACGCCGAGGAAAAAATTGTTTCTGATACATAGCATCCATCGCCGTTTGTTGACCGAATACTCAATTTCTGCTTATTTATAGATGTTTTACAATGAATATTAGTAATGGACTAAAATTGATAGCTTTTCACTTAACTGGAATTTAGTTTTGTCAAATGCCTTTCCTCCTTAAGACTAAACTCCATATTCTTGGATTATATCATTAGACAATTTGCTACCTATTTAAAAATGAAATGTGGCAAAATATAATGCATTTTCTTTAAGTTGCCATGAATTATGGCATTATTCTGGAGACATTTGAAAGATAGCATGAATGAAATGAGGCAGAAAAGCATTAACTTAAAAAGAAAAAAATTCTGCTCTTTCATCATAAAGTTGCTTCAACAGTATATTCTACAAGCAACATGGAAGTGCATCACAGTTTTCACTTCTGATACAGTTTTTTTTTCTATAAAAAAGGGTTATTCTGCTATTTTTCATTATATAGATCTTGTATATAACAAAATGTATGCGGTCTATTTTTAAGACAGGAATAAAAGGGATAAATAAATATGGAAAGATGCTAAACGTAAAATGGTAAACATATTTTCAACACTTCCCACCCATCCCCTTTAAGAACGGAGGAGTGCGATAAAAGAAGTTTTGAATAGATAGTGTCGCAATGGAAAGAAACTTTTTATATTCAACTAAACGTGTGTTTATATAGGATTTCATAAAAGAAAATAGCGATAGGTGCACATATTACATAAAAGTATACCGTGTTAAGTTGAAATATTGATAACAAGAAACATGTTCCTTCAATATATTCAGCTGCATTGTGTATTTTTATGTGTATTATTTTTAATTTCATCTTGATAATTGTGTGTACTAGCTTTTTTCCTGCTTACTTTGTAATAACATTTCTATAAGTTTACAAAATGCAGTAAAACGCGTCTGAAATTGACCCTGCCATTGTTTTCGGTACATGACTTTTCTAAAAAATAATAACCATTATAAAAAGAACATATGTATAATGAATTTTTTTTAAATAATATTCATTACTAATATCCAAATTTTAATCTATCTAGAGATCAATACCTCTCTAGAATGCTATTTCTTTATTCATCCTTTAAAATATCAGACTTTTTGAGTGATTATGAAAAAATGGAGATGCATAATCTTCTGTCTTTGAAACGTTTTTATGGATTCTTTAGACACAAAAACTAAGGTAATTCGCACTTTTTTAAGCACTCGTCTGATATTAAAGAGAATTATATGATTTATAGTCTATAAAATATTTTTTTTATCATTCATATTACTTCATAGAATTGTTTTCGAAGGTTATTAGATTTTTTCTCTTGATAATGGATTTGTGTTGTTCTCTAACTCAGTTGCAAAAGAATAGTGGGTATTTTTTGCTAATAAATCTCTTTCAGAGAAAGATTTATCCAATTTGATTAAGCTTCTAAGTTTTTGTTTTTTTATTCAACGATGAAAGAACAAAAACTCATAAGCAAAATCTCTTATGTTTAAAAAAAAGAGAGATAATTATATTTAATGGCTTCATATATTTTAGGAAAGAAAGAAGCACTTTAGAAATATATATAATATAACAGCAGGAATAACTCTCTCTTGTACACTAAATTAAATATATTTGTGCTTTATTTACCGCATACTTTTGGCGAACAATCATTATGAAAAAGTCTATTAGTGAATGATTTTGGGCGATTATTTGGCAATAAATCCTGGTGTTTGGTTAATACAGAAACACTCGAAAACCGAATATGTATATTTGGACACCTTCTTTTCTCGACAGTTTGAAATCAAAATCTGACACGGATTTGTAATTATAGCAGAATTATATACCAGAATTCATATATTTTTTATTATTGAATTTTCGAGTTATCGCGTTTAAATGCTTGTGAAAATAGAGATCGAAAGAGGTCACAATTTGATAGATGTGATTCCAAATGTGATAAAAATCTACGCATGAGATGATAAATCTGAGTACTAAATTTTATCCAACTAGCTCCATTCGTTTTGTTGGTATTGTCTGTATATAAGCACAAACAACCGAACAAGCAAACTTTCCTTGAATGGATTTCGTTCGAGATTTGATGGAAATCTATAAATTTGTTTTATTATCGTTAAATCAAATTGTTACCTAGCTCAAACCCTGTCAGTTCAGTTATCGTGGTCGCAGACACTCAAAAAGAATGCCAAAAATGTTTTTCGGTGTCAGGAAGGTCTGAAATTTCGGAGGTTTGAATTTTTTGATGCAATATTGTAACTTTTTTTCATGCATAGTACGCGAAAAAGAAAAAAAAATGACATAATTTTGAACTATTTTCTCGATAATCACGTAATCTTAATGCCGTATCAAGAATTTTGAGTTCTTACAGAATTTCTACGTACTAAGTAGGAAAAATTGGATTTTAATTCATGCTTATATCTTTCAGATTGCAGTTTTCGTTTATTTGTTAATTCCATTATTTCTCTTCATTATGCTTGTTGCAAGAAAAAGAAGCTATGTTGTTTAAGAAGATAACTTCCGAAGATATTATAGCACAAAAGGATTTTACATTACTTAAAAAATATATCTTTAATGGTACCAATCTTAAGTCATAGAATTTTTTAATATTTTAAATCTATTCTTAAATAAATATTTTAAGCGTGCTCCAAAGAAATGTTTTTATATTTTGAAGTAAGGGACAAATTATTTTCATTGCTATTACTAACATTTCATTCTCTATGTTATTAACAATAACTGATGATGATTGAGTAATGAACAACCTATCTTGATCATCAGCGATGAATTACCTTAATTTTCCATGTTCAATGGAAAATCAAGGAGAAATAAGGTTACAATTAATTTTTACCTTTAAAATCAAGAAAAGGTGACAAATTTTTAAAGTGTGAAAATTTGTTTTTAATACTACTGCTCCTTTCTGTGATATGACTGGATATAGAAAGGCATAAACGGAAAATTAGAGAAATATATATTATAATGAATCGAATGGTGCAAGGCTTCAAGAAACGAATTACATGTTTATCGAAAGTTGAACTTTTAAAATATTTTAATAATTAAATAATAATAATAATTCAATATTTTTATTTTAAAATATTTAATAAGGAAGCCCATAAGACGAAACTACACAAAAAATTTTGCAACCGTTATCCACAGCGAACTAATTGGCCGTACAAAGCAATTTGTAAAAGGTATCCCAAAATTAACACAAGATTTGAGTTTGCCACTATTCCTGCATTAAAGTACTGGCAACCCTATTAAAAACAATTTTACAGCTGATAGTTTAGGGTAAGTAAAAATGTAGCATTACACGATAGAACAACGGGTTTCAATTTAATTAACAAGATTTTAATTAAATAAAAAAACTTTTTTGTTAAATTGCTATATTTTTATTGAATTATAAAGTACATAGAAAAGGGTTATGTATAGAATGACACACATGACAAATGACCCGCATGACTTTGTTAGCACATACGCAATCTTTTGTCGAAATTTTCCATGACGTTTTTTCGTAAATGTGGCTAATACCTTGAAACAATCCCATAAAAAGAAATACAATGATGTTAAATCACACCATCGGTGGGGGGAGGGGGAAGGGATTCTCCAATTTTTGAACTGTGGCCACTAGACTTTCATTACTTTTGAAATATTGTTGAGCAATAAAAACACGTTGATGTGTAACGCTTCACATTTACTCACCCTACTCTATCAGCTATCAAATATTTTTTAATAAGGTTGCCAATACTTTACTGCACGAATGGTGGCAAACTCAAATCTTGCATTAATTTTGGAACATCCTTTACTGAAAAAGCTACTTTCAATATACCTAAACCGAAATTAGCATGCGTCAGGAGTTTATACTTGTAATGCATTGGTGCCAATATAAACGATTGTTAGTACTGAAAGATGAAGGAAACGAGTTTCTCAGTTTAAATTTTTTCTCCTAGACACATTTTTGCTTTCTGCATAGCGAAAAGAAGAAAACAAGGTACGTGTCTTTTCCTCTGATTTTAACAAAATCACCATAGCTATCCATACGAGTTACAAAATTATATTTCCTGAAATAAACTACCAATTTCATTCTCTTCAATTTCAATCCCATCAAAAAGAGTTTCAATATTCTCTGCATGTGTCTCTGAAATCTGTTCAAAGACCGAGTTTGCTCTCTACGGAAATACACAGCCATCTCTCCATCACTATTTACAGAAGAGTCTGGAAACTGAAAAGTTCAGAAACTCAAGGATTCAAAGTCATCGAGCATTTTTGATTCAATTCTTTTCACTTTCTAAAATTGAAATTGATTTTGAGAATTCAAATGCCCGATGCCTATTTCGAGGCGAAAGCGTCACTCGAAGTTAGTGAAGGGTTTGAAATTTCAATGAATCTTTTTGAAAAGGAATTCAATTTTAAACAGTGAATGAAAACTTGCATAGTGGACGATTTAAATTTAAGCCTTGGTGACTTTCAAAAAGTAAATGGCATTGAGAAATTTTTATAACTGAAAAAATCAATTGTTTCACGGGTACGAAATAACTGCATAAAATGCCCCTTTCTTTTTATATATTCAAATTGTTGTAGAATTTATTGAAGAAAATCTTAATTAGCCATAAATTTATATTAATGATTAATTACCTTTTTTAATGAGTTGGTTTGCCAGGATTAATAGTTGCAAAAAATTCAATAAAATATTTTTTGTAAATATGTCTTGATTTTCCCTCAGCAAAATAGTTTTAAATTTCTAATTGGTAATTAAATTGGCAACTAAATATATAATTCATAACATTATAGAAGTCTTACACCATTATGTTTGTTGTGCTAAGTATTTCCCTAATTTTCTATTTATTTTATGCATTCAATATAGGAAAGGATCAGTATGCAGTATACAGAAATCGGAAGAAGAATTTAAAGGTTGTCATATTTTAAATATCTTTTAACATTGCATAATTCCAAAGTCACTCGCACACGCATGCACATACACACACACACATACACACACACAAACACACACACACACGCACGCACACGCACATACACACAATTATCTTTATTATTAAAAGACGTTTATAAAGTCTATTATGAAACTAAATCTGTTTAATCAAAATTTTATTCATTAAAAAGAGCTGGGCATAATATATAATCTTCAATTCTCTGTCAATTTCGATTATGTTAATGTTAATCATCTTTATTATAGTGCATTTTTGGAGTAATCTAGACAAAAAGCAATCAAATAGGCAATCTATAAGAAATCTTCACCAAATTCATGAAAATCAGTTTCTTTTTTTAACTGGAAAAAAAAAGGAAAAGAAATATCTACTAGTAATAAAGCGAAAAATAATTATTTATCTTTTGATGGTTGCTGTGAATGAAACCACATTTGATTGAAAATACTTCTTTTAGTTGTTCTCAAAGTTTTTGTACTTGCGTTTTCATTAATGAAACTGCTGTCGAGTTGATTTTATCTCAACGCTTATTTATTTTTAATCCTCATTCCTAACTCTTACGAATGAAAAATATAAATAATGTTAGCTGTTTACACAAGAAGTCTTAACATTTCACCGCATTGCTTTTAAATCTCATGAATTTTATTTCTTTATGCTTGGATCAAACTTTATAAGGTTTTCCAATAATTTTTAATAAAAAAGAATCATTCTACTTATTTTTGTACTTTCATCACGAATTTTTTAAATTTATCAATTTGGACTTTTCTATCTTCCTTAGCTTACATTTATACGTAATAAGTACGAATCCATTTTCAGGTGCAAAAAACCGTTCCTTTTTACAGAAAATTTAAACTGGCGAAACAAAATTATGAAGCATTCTGCAGGGCATGTTACTTATTTTTTTTAAAAAAAATTATTGTAATCTTAAGTATGTTATTGCAAAACATATACGAAGAAATGCAACTGTTTATTTCATTTTATTTTATTTAGAATTGATTGAAGAGTTTCAGAGGTTGCTGCCATATTGAGTGTAAAATATGTCATAAAAATCCCAAAATGCTTGTATTTGCTTCGAAATTACGTGGTTATATCCTATTTAAAATATTTGATGAATTTTAAACGTGCATAATTTATTGATTTCCGTATCTTTTTTCTTAATTTAAAAATAATGATATAAAATACGAAATTATATTTAATTAAAATGAAAAAAAAACTTTGAAATTTTTAACAATTATATACTTTTGGTTGAGAATTTGATTTTCAGAAAGCATTTGGGAGTATGTTTTTTTTAGTCAAAATTCATGGTAATTATTTCTTAAAAGTCTTTTATAAGCAGTGATTGTCTTCAAGAATATTATTAGTTCAAAGAAAGTATTAAAACATGTGAGGACTACTTACATTAAGTAATTAAGAATATATTAATAAAATTTTAATTGAATAATCTATGGATTCGAATTCACATTAGGTTAATTATTTGTTTTCTTTGCAAATAAAGTATTAAAATTAAATATAAAAATTAACGTAAAGCTAACATATCATTATGCAAAAAAGTGGTTATGCTTTAGATATTTTTTGCTGTTTAATAATTCGGAACGTGGAATATATAGAACTATCCAAAAGGTTTAGACAAACTTTAAATGTAAATGAGGTATGTAGGAACAAATCAGTTTTACTGTATTAGGTCATGAATTTGTTAAAAAAAAAGGGGCAATATCTAAAGGGGACTCTTTGTCGGTATATTGAGTGAAATAAAAGGATCCACCAAATAAAACGTATATCGTTTCAAAGGATTACAAATTTACATTATCACAAGAACAAACTTACATAAATAATAAAAAGTGAAGCGTCTATGGCTTTAGATGTGATGTTTGTTGAACATTTAATTTGATACCTCAATATTCGATTTTTTTTGTTGATGCTGCATCTTGTTCGCTTTTAATGTATATTTTAACCTACGCAGATTTGTAATAATGTTATTTATACAACTCGGGTGTTGTGTTGTTGTATTTAACTGACTGGAAAATATCTCTTTTTGCCTTTCTGACCCCATAATGAATTGGAAAAAATGGATTATTCTTTCTGTATGCATTGGCTCTTTATAAAGTTTATATGCTATGTTTCGCGATACAATATAAGATTTTTATCAGTTTACTGGAGTTTTTGAAACGGTACATATTGCAGCATTCAACAGAAATGCTTTTCCATAAGCAAAAATTATCTAATATCTATGCAACAAATGCTATAGTGATATTTTCTTATTTTAATCGGTAAAAATATCATTCAAATGCAGCAGGAATGGCCTCCCTAAACTCATATTTTCTAATAAAGGTGTTATCACCACATGTGCATAAAAATTGTGAAATTTGAGCAACGCCACGAATACCTTCCAGAGAGTTGGCGGACAATAATCATGAATTCTAGATATTTTGAAGGAATATAGCATTTTCACTGAATCTACCATCCGTTTTTTTTATTATTAATCTCTGGTATACAGCTATTAAACAAGTACTCGAATGTCTAATATGCATTTTTGGTTATTTTTTTTCTGATTGATTGAGACCAAAATTTGTCATGAATTTGTTTGCGTTTACATGCATGAGAATGCTGAGGACCGACAGATTGTTAATCCGTTGACAAATTTCGTTGAAAATGGGATAAAAATCTACATTTTACATGTTAAAGTTGTGTACCAAATTATATATATATATATATATATATATATATATATAGCTGTTTACTTTTATAATTATTGAATTAAATTATATTAGAATAGATGAATAGAGATATTTCCTTTGAATGTGTTTCCCTTAAAATTACGTAAGATCTAAAAATGATGCTAAGAAATCAAATTTCATACTTCCAGCTAAAGACGTTTTTGAATTATCATATCCACAAGCAGGTATGGTTTCAATACTGTGTTCTTCAGAATTATATATTTCTGAAACATTGCGATTTTTCAAAATCTAGGGTTATAATTTTTTCGATTAAATTATTTTTTCTTCATATATTTCGTTTATAGGAAAGTAAAAATATGAAGAATAAATATTTTTAGAGCTTATCTAAAGAGAAATATTTCATGCTTCCTTGATATAAAAGACAATTTAAAAACGGAAAAAGGCGGAAAATGCACTTTTATGTTTTTATATCGAAAAGTTTCAGTTTTTAAAGGAGAAATCTTTTGTATATTTCATTCTTTAGAATACTGAAAGTTATATATTTTTTTTGAAAGCAAAGTGTCGAAATCGAATTTTTCTCTCAACTTATATATTCATATCAGTGTTTTTGCACATTCCGTGTTATTTTAGATAAAACTGTTCTAAAAATCTTTGGGAATCGGAATTTCTTAACGTTTGTTGTTGAGAGCATCAAAATTCTTAAGAACAATTTTTGAGACACACGTTTTTTTTCTTGGCTTCCAATGAAAGTGTATTTGGACGCTTCGAAACAAGCAGTCTGGGAATGTTTACTTCAATAATTTTTTTTATATATAAAAGTTCGATATATTCGAGGTAGCAATATTTTTGGAATCCCAAATTGCTATCTAAAGTTTATTTAAATTAAGCATCTGTCTAACAATCGCAAACTTTCAAATTATTTGTAGATTGTAACTCCAAAATTGCTCTTGAATCTGTTAAATTTTGAAATAAATTTTTGAAATGCCTAATCAAATACAAACAATTCGAAAAAAATATTAAAATTTTAAAAGTATAATTTTCAAATAATTTCACTGCAATAGGATTTTTATTGGGAATCTTATGTATTTAAATTCTTAATATTACTACTAATTATTTTGATATACTTACTTTGCTATATATATTTGCATGAATTTTATTTCCATCTAATAACACTATTATTTCTTTTATAAACTACTTGTGAAATGTAGTGAATTGTTATGTTTATTACTATTTCACTACAGTTATTATTTTTAAGTAATTATTATTAAAATCGTCAATAAATTTACATTTGCTTTTTTATATATTACAGAAATGTTCACATTAAAAAATTACAATGTTCAAGTGTTTTACACATTCAAATGCTACAATGTAGAAATGCTTTACACATTCAAATGTTACAATGTTCAAATATTTTACACATTCAAATATTATAATGTATAAATGCTTTACGCATTCAAATGTTACAATGTTCAAATATTTTACACATTCAAATGTTACAATGTGCAAATGTTTTACACATTAAAATGTTACAATGTTCAAATATTTTACACATTCAAGTGTTTTACGCAATCAAATGTTACAATGTTCAAATATTTTACACATTCAAGTGTTTTACGCAATCAAATGTTACAATGTTCAAATGTTTAGCATATTCAAATGTTACAAATGGGGTTACATATATATAACCCCATTGTAACATTTGACTTGCTTGTAAAATTTTGTAACAAAAGAAAACAATTTTGCTACACTTATCTAAATGATAAGAAAGTATGCATATTACCAAGGAAATACTTGAAATTCCTCTTCAAAACTGGTACTAATTAATCTTGATTTCAACACACCGAAGAATTAAGTTAAGCTATTTAAATAGTTGGGCCACGGTAGCGTGTTGAAAAGTCTCAGCTTTGGGTCATAGTGTAAGGCTTAAAGTGTTGAAACTCAAGCCGTTAACGCGCAACTTATTTTAAAGCCTAGAGTTTTGTGAATTTCTTTTAAAGTAGGTAAAAATATCAAATTAAAAATAATGTTGGGTATATTTAAATTTTGAAAAAATGTTCTTAGAAAAATTATTGAACTATTGGTAAAGAGTCATTTAAAAAAAATTATCACACATATAAGTATTTTTTTAAAATATTGTATAAAATATTAGAAAATAAAGATTCTTCAATTTTTTCATTACATCGAAAATAAAATAAAACAAAAAATTGCAAAGATTGTACTTTTACTTAAAACTTGTGTGTTTAAATATATATCCCTCTTGAAAATGGTTTAATTGCTTCATAGTTACATATCGCCTTTTTAAGTAAAGTAAAGCAAACAAAAAGAAAATGAAAAATTAGAATGCCTTTGGTTAAACTACAGAAGTAAACAAAATGAAATTATTCTACAAAATTGGACACATAAATTTAATGAATAATTCCTTTTAATGGAATCTTGAGCAGAATTGAGAAAATTCATTCGAAAAGAGTCGAATACTTTCTTAAATATGGATGCATGAATTCCCGAAAAATCCCGTTCACTGCTGATATAATGTTAGAATAAACATTATTTTTAATTATTTTACTATCCAAAATTTTGTATTTGCAATGATGCCAATTAAATTGTTTAATTATTTTCGTGTATTTTATTAATTTAAAAGAATGGTTTTTAAATAATTACAAATAGCTAAAAGTATAGTTATGTTGAAAAATTATATCTTCATATCTACAAAAATGCCAAAATTTCGACGGTTTTAATAATTTCGACTCAGTTTCAAAAATTATATCCTTACTATTTTGTCCTCGAAATTAAAGTAAACATATCTCGGTTAACTACTTTTAAAGAATGATTAAAAGCTTTTTAAAATTATATTATACTAAAATGTAGAAGGATCGTCTTCATACATACTGTCACGAACCTGTGATGCGACTTCCCAGCATAGCTGGTTCCATAGGAGGACCCAGAGCTTAGCGACAAACTTGGCGACGAATTTGGCGACTTTGGCGCCAAAATAGATTATACCCGAAACATCGAGAATTTTCCCGATCCGTCGAGTAGAAACGGAGATACGCCTCGTTGATTGGTTGAGAGGCGTCTAGCCCCGCCTCCTGAGACCTATAAAAGGAAGCTGCCTGGCAGTCGTGAACCGAAGCTGTGAATTGAGAGGAAGTCGGAAGCGGCAGAGCAGAGTAGAGTGAACCAGAGACTATCGTCGGAATTGGAGTCGTGGACCAGTGGAGTCGAAGAGTAGTCGGAAGCGACAGAGAACTCGTCTTCCAGGGACTAGCGGAGCAGCGACGGAGTAGAGTTGCTGTGTATACTGTTGTATGCTGCACGTCTCGGCTGAAGATAATCGTCTTTTGTGCTGTATATAGTTGTCGTCGTCCTGTGTGTCTTCGTGTAAATAAACGTCGTTGTTTTATTTTCTACTGCCGCCTGGTGATTGAGCGTTCTTCACACCATATAACCCCCACTATCCAAACGAACCCCGGAAATTTCGTAACAATACGAAAAAACATGAAGTTGCAATATATTTTAGAAGATAGGTAAATTGAACATTTGTGCTTAAATGATGCTGTAATGCCATTGAACTGGTCTGAATTGAAAAAATTAATGTAACCAATAAATTAATCTTATGCAAGTATTAAAATAACACGGATTTAATGTCCGAAAATTTGACGAAATCATTAACTTGAAATTAAACAATCTAACTTAAATTAAACATAACCAATATCTTCGACGAACCAGAAGGTTCAAAAATACAACTTGAATACAATAAGAACTCTGAGGTAATGCAATAACTTCTATAACTTCTTCTCTAGAATACAATAACTTCTCTGAATTTGAATTTCAACTCGGAGGTATTTTTCTTTTATTTCATTATTCTTTTATTTCATTATTCAGAAATAGTTGTTCCACAAATGTTTTTTTAGCTGCAATAACACCTGTATTAGAAATAGAGGATTTCATCATTAGTTAGTCAGAAAAATATAAAGTATTGAACAACAAGGGAATATGTAATGTATTAGAAAATTATATTTTATTATAGAAATGGAAATTTATGGTAAGTCAATCTTTAAAAGGTACCAACAGGTAGAACTGTTATTGCATATTGCCTTTTGTTTAATTAAGATTTTAAGCGGGCGTATTTTCAGCATGCTATTTGGTTCAAATTTTTAATATTTTTTCTTACCTTTATTTATCAAAATTTATATAAATATTTTAATTTTTTAATGCAATTTATTTCTGATTTCGTACTTCAAAAGAAAGGCTAGTGACATTTAGAAATAGCAATCAAGCAAGAAATTTTCCTCGCAAGGGGGCCTATAAAACTCGGAAATGCAGCAAAGAAAGCCAACTTCAATTTAGCCCTGCCCCGTAAACACCAACTTGGCCTCTCTTTATTACCTTTCAGAGTTACTATTACCCGACACGACAAGTTAATATCGATATGCAGCTGTTGACAATTTATTTCTTTTTTCATGAATTTCATCTCACAGCAATATCATAAACTTAAATTAAGAAATAAATGAAAGTGGCATTTCCTTTTTCTTTTCTCAAAAGCATAATATCCCACGCGGTCGGAATACAACATTCCCGAGCGTTCAGTCTGTTATTCTTGGGCGGAAAATTGACAGAAAACGTAATTGCGTGATTTGGTATAAGATAGTATTCGGCAGGCAGTAAAAATGCGTCCATTATGCAGTATTCAGTGGACAAGAAGACAAGGTCTAGGATATTTATTATCCGCCCGAATATTTTATCTATATTTGTTTTCCTGTTAGAGATGCGGAGGTTTAATTCATCAGGTATGTGAGGTTAACGCCCTGTTTAGGATTAAACAATATTTCATGACTAAACAATATTTCCTGACTAAGCTAAAAAAAATGATTTATGTTACTATTATCGGACAAGATTTATTATTATTGTTATTTACCCTCATATTACCAAGTTATGTTAGTTTTTTGATGCTGAAAAAATGTTAGGTACATCCATTTGTGGCTTCAAAAACTTCTGCTCTCAAAGAAAATTTAAATTCACGTTCAAATATTTTTTAATAGTAATCAAAATTGAAAAAATAATTATTGCCTATTCGGGACCATAATGTAAAATTATTTCGAATAAAATACAGTTGCATGTTGAAAATCTGCTGTTCTTAAAATTTTAGAACCTAGATATCATTTTTTTGTACAAAAGGATTCAAAAACTCTAACAAATTTATATTTAAAATTATTTTTATTCCATTATATTAATGTTTTACAGCCAAAGAAAAAAATGTTTTTAAAAGATGAAAGAAAAGCAAAACGTTTTAATTCTATTTTATAAAATAGAATTTGTTGGTGAAAATGAAATTAGATATGATTAAAATAAAAAAAATCATCTTATTAATTAACTAGCTGATGTTTTCAAAAACCATTTTTATTAGACTTATTTTTAACCCTTTAAAGGACAATTTTTTCTAGTTATATTAGGTTTAAATATTTTTAGGCTTGAAATTAGAATAAGAAAATAGATACATTTAGCTTATTTGATAAATTTAATTTGATTAATTCATTAATTTGGTTAATTAATAATTAAGTATCAAATCAAGACACATCATTTTTTGTGAGATAAATAAATGAAGCATGTAAGTTTCTGTCTTTCTAAAAAAATTTCAGAACTTATGCCAACCTACATAATTTCATACAAATATTGATAAATTTGGTGGGAAGCATACTTCCCATGGCCCTAGAAAGGGTTAAAGCTTTAATGTAAAAATAACCTAAATTTTTTTAAATAAATTTTCTAATAAAATCATTTTCTGTTTACTCGCCCTCCGGTTTATCAAACGTTTTTTTTTCTTCAAATCTCTCGACTCTATATTACTGAAATCTTACAGAATTTATTCCAAATCAATATATAATACTATGAAAAGAATTATTCGTGTTACGTAGCAATTAAAATGTCAATGAAATTATGAAACTATGAAAGGAATCCTTCATGTCACGTAATTTCCAAAATATATCTTGGTTACTAATAATCCACTAATAAAAAGGGGGGGAGATGGAATTTTATCGTTTTCTTTTGTATGAAATTCCAACAAGAAATAAAATATTTTCATTTTTCTGTGATAAAAAGAAAATCTTCTTTTTAAACAGCTTTTCCTTTTAATATCGAAGATCCTTCTATTACATAAAACGAAAGAATATCCTGGTTTTTTTCCTCTAAAGCCAAGCAAAAAGAATATTGGATTATATAAAATGAAATATATAAACCTTGAAATGTTGCTTAGTTGTCTAAATTAAGCTCCATTGTGGGTATTCAAAACGAATTTTATGGACTTTTTTTTTTCGTTTTAAATAATGGTATGAGATGGATGAGATATCTATACATTGTTATGAGCGAATGTTCTACAAGGATCAGTACTCAGTACCGTATTTTAAAATATCAATTAGCTAGTCTCACTTACAGAAATGTTCCTAATTATATAGTGTTTATCTTTTGTGATTTTGTATGTTTTACCTTTTGTGATTTTGTATGTTTTATCTTTTTTAAGAATATGTGTTTTATCTTTGAATATTACTAATGAAAATTAACGGCAGTAGGACAATCAGCCGTAAATGATTCGAGATAAGATATTTCCTCTATCGCCACAAAACTCTATTTAGATATTAAAAAATCAAAGTAATCAACTTCGGATTCTTCTATCAACATACGTTTTCTTTTGCCATGGTTTTCCTTATTTCTTTCCATACTTAAATGTCAAAAAGCTTCAAATAATTATTGCCAACTTTTATATGTGAAAAGTAATTTTATGTAGAGTACATAGAAAAATTCAAAAAAAAAAAAAAAAAAAAAAAAAAAAAATTCGCATATAAATACTCTTTATTATTGAAATGGAACACTGTTGCTTTCTTGGATTTAAAATCGATACTTTTGATCTAATTAATTTATTCTAATACAAATACAAAAGCACGGACGATTTATTTATGAAGCCTGTTCTCTATTATTTAACGATGATAATTGTCAATAGTGAAATGACATTTGGACGATGAAAATATCAATGATTGATATTTTCAACCGTTTTTCGAGAGAATAAAATACGAAAATTAAAGTTTTCTTGCATTGTGATACCTTACAATCCAAGATATACATTACTTAGAAATTTTTCTTGCTTAAAACCTGTATAACAGAAGGAACAATGACACTGCCAAAAATTTTCATTTCTCTTTTTCTGAATACAGTTTTAACTAAAGTGATATTTTCCATCTATAAAAAGAGGGAAAATGTTTTTCATCTTTTTCTTTGTAGTATCTTGCTCAAACAACGTGCTGTCTAGTGTGCTAAGGCCTTACTAGTGCTCCCTACAGTCACAGTTCATAATTATTCCATTTCACCCTTATAAAAACATCGGAGAATGTCTGTTAATGGAGATTCCTCCATTGAAATGAAAATCTTATATTCACTTAAATATGTGCTTATATAAATAATTAGCACAAATTTTTTTCAAAAATATGAAGTATTCTCCTCTGAATTAAATTTTAAATTTGGACTTAACAATTTAATAAATGATTAATTTACAAAAAAGTTTTTAAACATGGTATCCTTTCACTCCTTAATTGCAGATTAAGATTTTTGTTTGTTTGTTTGTTTCTGGCAAATAATGAAGACTGAAATTTATGTAAAAAAAATGTTCTTTTATTTCTCAATGTTCTCCTTTTACTTATTCCAATTAAATATTTTTTTTATCCACGACATGGTAACTTTTTCTTTATTTTCTTTTTCTTATTTGACGGTTAGTTTAGACAAAACCTACCTCTGATTTTATTAACAAACACTGTGATATATAATCTACTAACCTTGAACTATTTTTTATAAGCACGGAAGCTGTAAAGTAACTAACGAAGGCAGCTAGGATGCCCTTTGGCAAAGACGATAGAAAACTGTTTTATGGTCCATAAAACATTTCCTTTTTTGTCTCATCATGACACTTTACAAGTTTACTTCGGACTTGATTAGATTCTTTACTTGACTATTTCGGAATTTCATTGCTTGACTTTTCCGTTCCAAAGGTAGTTGAATGTTTATTGTCAATAAATAAATTTGCTACGGTCTGAGATTTATTGGAAATTTATATGAATCTAGACTATGCAATTGACACTCAGTTGAAAATACACAATGGTTGTGGTGCAGGTTACAGTAAAATCAGATAAACTTCAAGTATTCTGTTAAAATATATAGATAGAAAATTTGTTAATTCATATTTCAATATATAGCCATTCGGAGTGGTACAATCCCAATATATACCCAAATTAAATTTTATACCAAATATATACCCAAATTAATATATACCAAATTACTCCCGCTACACTCCCAATATATACCCACATCTATATTCTCTAATACTGATCTAATCACCCTTTACCCGCATAAAAAAATTAGAACTATGACAAGGTCATATACATCACAAGTATTCAGTTTTTGTCTTCTTTCCTCTCATAGCCATTTCATGCTTTAAAACGAAAACAAAAAATAATCAAATATGCTTTTTGGTTGCCTTTTTTCAATTGATCTAAACATAAATTTAACAAATAATTATAATTTTGGTTCCAAATATACCAAATTAGATCACATACCAAGTTTTATTTTTCTATGTTATTGTGGTTTTGAGTTTTCGCGTTTACATGTTTTTGAAAATATACATCGATAAGAGCCCTTGGCGAATTTCATTCCAAATTTGATATATATATCCATATTTTAAATCTGGATACTAAATTTCATCCACCTAGTTCTCTTTATTTGTAGTTATCGAGTAAACTTACATTTGGACAACCGGACAAACTTTCTGCACGATTAAGTACTTTTCTTTGTATATTTCCTACACAAGAATGCAGTGAAACCAAGGAAGTTATTATGCATTGCACATTCTCATATTTGCTAATGTTAATGCAATTGTAGATTCATTTGTGACTTTTATAAACAGAAACAAGGATTGTCTGAAGACCTTTGTTGGAGCAAAATTTCGATAGCCTTTTAAATATTTGAAAGCGCGTCTATCGTTCTCACCTTTGCGAGGCTTTTATGTTGTTGAAGTTAACTGCAATTTCAACAATTTATCTTATATTTTCTGTTCACTGTTAAATAAAAACCATTAATTTGTATATTATTTCATTTATTTTAAATTTCTTGTGCTTCTTTAAAGTATATACATCTGATTATTTGTCAGAATTATGGACATATAGTTATATCTAAATGATTTAATATATTCTAAATAAGCAATATTCTCCATGAACTAACTAGCTGGCCACTTACATCGATTCGTACTTAATAATGTCCTCCAATTTTAGTTCCTTATATCAATGAGTTTCTGTAGAAAATTCTATTCCATAATTTAAACTTAATAAAAAAAAGCATATATGATCATAAAAAAAATATACTTCAATTTTCAATAAAACCTCATGAGAAATGTTTCTTAAGACAATTACAATTTCATCAAAATCATATTCATTTGATTAATATCCACTGAAAAGGTTTTATTAAAGATTTAAAACGTAATGGGGTTTGTATACTGTTTTTTACTCCTTTCTGCTAGTTTAAAATATAATTTCAATTAACTTATATTTTATAAATTATGGGCTCAGTACTATATTTAAAGTGCGCAGTATTTGATTTAAAATGTGAAATTCATCACAGTTTAAATCAAATACCAATCGACATGAACTAGACCTTACTTAAAGCAAATATATCTTCCATTTGATGAAAATGCTTACAGATGTCCATCATCACCAACTAATTAATTGAATCCCACGCAGGAAATTAAATGAACTCAATGCAAAACTCAAATATTATCCTTGAATGATTACGATATCCATTCAAAAAGTACATCCATTTTCTTGTATCTTCAAGGGAGTTTGAGCACGGCGATGTGATATCATTCTTACACTGATGTTTGGATAAACAGCTCTTAGGAACAACTGTTATTGCTAATTGAAAGAAACTGCAATTTTTTAAACAAACATTTGGTATCTATAGTAACTCGGAAATTATTTGATATCAACTTTTGCAGTGCTTTTCGGCTTTTCTTTGGATTTTTTTTTTGAGATTCGCAGTGCATTAATACAAAAACTCTCCATCTACGTTTATTTTATAGCCAATTCGATTTAGACAAGCATCATTTTCAGTCACTCTTGAAAGCTAGAAATTCAGAGAAAATATGTTTAGAGCGCGTCTAAGAATATTCAAGCATAACCTGAGCAAATCCAAAACCAATGCCACTAAGATCAAAATTAATATAAGATCAATGATAATAACATTATCAAAGATAATAAGATCAAAAATAAAATTTTAAAAAGATAAAACTAATTAAACAATAAGTTATACATCCTCATAACATATAGCTTCTAAATAATGTTAGTATACACAGAGGAAATAAAAATTCTACAAATGCAATTCTAATTAATATAAATTAGAGTCGTTTCTCTTTGACTTTTTCATTCCTGAAATAATCAATTTTGTAATTAGCTAAAATTATTGTACTGTTAAAAGACAATAATTCTTTATATCTGCTCAATCATGAGCTGTCTAGCTTCAAGATATTTTCTGAATTTTTGTTACAAATGCTCCAAATAGAATAAGAAACAGTATTATTTATACCCTATCGATGACAAAGAGATAAAACTGGACAATGGAATTTGGAAATATTGCGTCTTTTCACTTGTCTCAGCGCCACCTGATAATAGTAAAAATTGTAAAATATATTTTTTGATTAATAATTTTTAAAAATCAAATCTGTTAAAAATACTAGATAATTAAGTTCTACTGCATTAGAATAACTATTTTACATTGGAATTTATTATTATTATTATTATTTTTTGCTGAGTTTGTAAGATTAAAGTGCACTATTTTATTTTTCATTTTGTGAAATTGTTATTCTGCAAGTACTTGTAAACCGCCGGTCTCCTGGCATAGAGGTAGCGCGTCTTTCCCGTGAACTGGGCGTCCCGGGTTCGGGCATGATTGTTCTTCTTCTTTATTTTATTTGTGAGGTGTGTGAATGTGCCCCCTTTTAAAAAGGGGTTGAACAAACGAATGTGAGGTATGAAATAACCCTAATCTTATCTTGGCCCTAGTTGGTGCTACTGAAAAAACTAGAGACGCTCACTCGGCTTAAATCGCTAACTGTCAGAGGGCTTATAAAATGCCGTAAATCACAAAACAACAACTTGTAAACCACAGGGAGAAAAAAAAACTTATTTAAAAAATAAGGAATTACCATTTTCTGAGTAAATTAAAAAATGGAACAGGCGAAGCATTATAGGAGAAGAAAATTAATCTCTTTTGGTTTGGATCATGATTAATAAAGGAAAATAATAAATGCGCATTAATTCTTCAAAAAAAACTTTGTAGTGATTACTTATAATTATTTTTCAGCAATAATTGATCACATATTGAAAATTTCTGATAAAAATTATAAGATAATAGCCAAACGAATCATTTCGCAAAAATAGAAAATTTCGGTCAAAATTGAGAGAAATTTCAGTTCCATATCCATATATGAAGCTGAAAAAGATTTGAATGTTTTGAGGGCAATTTGAAATTGAGGAAAGAATCAAGGAATTAGGTTGTTAGCTGCTACCAACAAACATATACCATCCTGATGCCTTTCCTTTAATGTCTAGATATTTTCTAGTATATTTGTATAGATTTCCTATTATTATAATCCCAGTTGCCTTTCTAATGAATTTATTGATAAAGATAATCAATAATTGGTTATATTTATCAATTATCTTATACAATTGGTCAATAGGTTCATTTTATATGCACCGATAAGTTTCATTAAAATTTACCACATGTTGGAAGATTTTCGTTCAATTTACCACAAGCTTCCAAATTCATTGAATGAAATTCAATTATCAATAAATAAACTAAGCGAAAAAATTCCATGGATTATCTTTTATTTAATTATAATTATGACTTGATTAATTATAGTTTGTGCACTGACAAGATTTCGGTAGAAGCAAATGATAAGAAATTAAAGGCTGAAATGGGACTTTCAAACCTTAAATGGATTGTGTTTTATTCTGTGTGATTAGGGTAGAAAGCAATACTTGAATGCTTGATATCATGCATTACTTGATGCAATACTTGAAAGAACATCTTTATGTCTTTGTAATAGTGCAGAAGTCTTTTTATGTGCACAAACAATAACTTGAATTTAAATAAATCCTATCATGACCATCCAGATACAATATTTAATTTTTTGTATTAGTTTTGTACTTTATATTACAAGATTTAGGTTTGAACATTATTGTTTTTCTTTCCATTTTCCAATAAATGTTTTAAATCTTTTAGGCGTGGGTTGATACATAAATTAATAAGTCGAATGATTCATGCATAATCGATAACTAAAGATATTGGAGGTGGCATGGTGGTAAGATCTCGACTTTGGAACCTGAGGGTTTCAGGATCGAGACCCAATTTCCCCGAGGAACCGCTATGTAGACAAATATGGTGCATGTTAAATCCGTCGGAGTTAAACTTCTTTCCACTGGTGTGGAGCGCAAGTTAGAAAGGTGTCGTCTTCGTCATCTGACTGCGGTTCCAAATTATGAAGTCCATCATAAAAGACTTAGTGATGCTTCAAAACGGGGCGTTAACCTCCAGCTGTTTATCCCGTTGGCAATTAGTCTATTTTCTATTGCATCCGTCTTTTTTCGCAGTTTAGAGTATTTATTTTTGCGATTAAAGATTTTTATTGTATCATATTATTATCGTGTAACATATAGTATCGGTTCACTTTGTTTGAAAAATATATGAACTTACTTGCGAACAACGCAAGTAATACTGATTGAAAAAAAATTACGCTGTCAGAGGGTTAATATAATTAAGGATGTAGGATCTTCTAAAAGATTTGATAATAATTATTGGTAAAAGTTTATTATTGACAGTTGATAAAAGTTGAAAATAATTATTTTCTTGCTGGATAAAAAGAAAATTAATTTTTAAAATAAAAATAACTTTAGTTGTAATTTTATACTATAAAAAGTACAAATATGACAAAAAGCACTATTAATTTTTTAAGTAAAGTTAGAAAGGCATGCAGTTTCCGTCTATAATAACAAGAAGCTTTTATCTTTAGTTCAATTGGAATTTAAAAAGAGAGATTTACCGACTATTTGTACCCGAAAGGGTGACAAAAACTCGAGAAAGAGAATCAAAAATTAAATTTCCACTACATTTCAGATCCGAGATAAAATTATCCAACTTTATCTGAGCTTCTCGATCGAAGTAAATATTCGATTTAAATGGAACCATCTGTCCACACTGACGGAATTTATTCCGCGTTGCGACCTATCGGTTTTACTGCCCACGAAGCGCTTATCTTGTAAATATTTATGACCACGAGGCGGGTTCCCCTATTGGAGAAAGAATATTTAAAATTCGGTAGCTATTTTCTGCAGCATCGCGCCTCTGACTTTTCCTGTAATCTTGGAACGCATGCAAAAGACGAATCAATTTGCATGTTTGCTTAAAATAGTATTGACTGCAGAGCACTCACTAGAGTAAAGTTTGAGGCAAATTTCCATTTGCAATTCCGGAGTGGGAGTCCCTTTTGTTTCTCTTTGATGGAGTGGAGCTTTTCCACTTTTTTTGACAGCTTTTCTCTTTATTAATACTCAGAAAAGTAGAGAATGGATATCTTCAGAAAGGATCAAGTTTATTACTTACCCATGACTATATGTGATCTAGTTTCAGATTAGTAGGATTTCTAATTGCACTTTAAATATTTTTATACATTTGTGAAGAAAGAATGCTGCAATATCTAATATATTAACCCTTTCTAGGGACGTGGGAAGTATGCTTCCCACCAAATTTAACAATCTTTGTATGAATTTATGTAGGTTGGCATCAGTTCTGACCAATTTTTTTAGAAAGACAGAAACGTAGAGGCCTCAGTTTTTTTATCTTACACAAAATGATGTGTCTTGATTTGTTACTTAATTATTAATTAACCTAATTATTTAATTAATCAAATTAAATTTATCTAATAAGCTAAATGAATCCTTGTTCTAATTTCAAGCCTAAAAGTATTTTAACATAATATGACTAGAAAAAAAATGGCCCTTTAAAGGGTTAATAAAAGAAGCTATCTTTGTTTATGTTATTCTTTCTCTAAAGTTGACTTGAAATCTAAAATGAATTTTCATAGTCAAGTTATTTTCATAATTATTGCCTGTGATATTTAAGTTGAGGTTAACTTAAAAAAAGTTTAGAAAAAATTAAAATATTATTCGACAAAATTTATGATTGTTAAGATTTTATAAGACTAGAAAACACTTTTTTAGAAGTGAAAACTTATTATATGTAAATTAAATGTAATATTATGAGCTAATATATACAGAAGCTGTACATGTCAGCATTCAAATAATGTTTTATTCTTTAGAACGTGATATCTTAAATGTGAAGATCGTATCATGATTTGAAGTTGGATGTATTTAAAATTTGAGAATAAATCAAAAAGTATCTGAAATTAGTTTTCATATTTTATTACAATAGAAGTTAGAAAATTGAAAATGATATCATTTTACTATATAGTTATTTGGTTAACAATATTGTGGTCCATTGCAGTATAAACATTCTGATATCTTCAGAAAAGATGGTTTTCAATGGGGAGGGAAGTCATGTATGCACCATTATTTTTACCTGCTAACTGTAGAACAAATGATGCCCTCTTAAAACTCCTTTTAGTTGACCAGTCATTTTTATGGGATAATATTTTTGGATGATAGAGCGGTAAATATGCTAAATACGTCCTTAATGTTTAATTAACTCAAATTTTTACTAATTTATAGCTTTTGAAATGTTATAAAAATCTGTCTATTGCAAGTGATATCTTGCTACCTTGATATATTGGTGGTAATAATTTTTTATAACTTTGTCAAATTTCATTAAATTTAAACATAATAAACATAGATTAGTGTAAAAAAAACGAATAAAATGTAAACATCAAATGTATATAAAAAGCAGGATGTCAAATAAAAATAAAGAAAAGAAGCATGACAGTTTCATTTTGAAATGTAATTTAAATAATATCAATAGCATTAAAGCAACAATTTTATGTAAAAATATTGATATTTTATTAAAAACATCACTTTACGTTTTTAACATCGACCTACTCAGTTGTTTCAATTTTAAAGGAAATTTTTCTTAGATGTTGTGTCATCGTTATTTCTGACGTTCCAGCAGATCTTGGATGCAATGCAAAAATAGCGAGATTAAAATGAGTTTAATCTTGCCATCTCACTGTAGGTTCCTCTGGTTTGTGTTTATTACGACTTTTTTTCGTTCACATTAATCACGCGAGTGCTTTTAAAATGTGCTGTATAGTATGCACATTTATACAAACAAAAAAGGAAAAGAAAAAAAAACTTGGAAAATTATGATATAACTGATTATTTACTTAAGAGCGACCCTGTACCTTGTAACAGTTGGGCATCTAATAGTTGTTAAGCAGATATAGGTCTGTCTGAATTGTACTAGAAAGACATTTTAGTTTAGCCCTTTATTATATAATTATTCCTGTGCTTAACGCTTAACATTTTTCGCTTCCAAATAATTTGCTAACGTATTTTTATATTTGTAAATCTTACATATATAATATTGTACATATTAAGTGCACTGAAAGTTCGACTACTTCAACAGGATTCAATAGTCTCACTATGCTACTGTCCGCACATAAAATGTTTAAGCTTTCATTTGTACAGGTTTGTTAAAAAAAAACTGCTCTAAGCATAGTCTTATCAAATTTCCTCCTTCGCGATTTCATAATTAATTATTAAAAGTTTGTAATCCATATTCATATAAAGAACTTCTTTTAATTCGAAAGTTTTATATAATACAGATTGCTTCCACATCAGCCGAAATAATAGATTTTGAAGGATTTACTAAATTTTAGAATGCTTATTCTTGTGACTTTTTGTCTCATGAATTGGATAAAACAATGACAATTTAAAGTTAACAAAGAAAAGACAAATGTTGGAAAATTGTGCTCGGGATGGTATTTAGTGTAATGGTAATACACCATTAGTTTTTATATTCATTACATTATTAAAGCGCAATAGCAAGCCAATAACGAGAAAATATCTTTCAAAATTTCTACATAGCTTATATACGAGGCCTGTCTAAAAAGTAAGTAACAGTGAATTTTAATACGTAGGGTAATGATGCTAGAGTGAAGTCACTGTTTGCTTAATTTCGCATGCTTGAATTTGTTCTCCGTATTCCAGTGTGTCAGTCGCTGTCTGCTGGCTGCTGGGTAAGTTGCTGTTATAAGTTTTCGTCGGAATTTTGAATTTTTTTTCACAATGACTGAACAGGGTTGAGCAAAGACAAAGCATCAAATTTTGTCAAACTCTTGGTGATTTTCAAAGCGAAACAATGTGAAAGATTAGCAAGTGTTTGGAGACGATATAAGTGAAGGAGTAACACAAGTGAAGGAATGGTTTAACCGATTCAAAATTGGCCGCAGATCAGTGTAGACGATCACCAATACGCACTGAAAGGATCAACAGTGACAAAAGAGTACTATAAACAAGTTCTATGTTGACTCAGAGACGCAGTTCGGCGCAAAAGATCAGACCTATGGTCGACAAATAACTAGCAGTCATACCATGACAATGTCTGGGCTCATTCGTCACATCTGATCGAATATTTCTTGGTTAACTGAATTCTAATCGTATCCTGAACTTCCAGATATAGCTCCTTGCGACTTCTGGTTGTAAATTGAGGATTCTGTTAAAGGGATGCCGTTTTGAGAGTAGGAAAGAGATAATGCAAAACGCGATAAAGGAGATGAACACCATTCGAAAAGTTTTCCTGAAGTGTTTTCAGTAGTGGAAGTTACGGTGGCTTACGGTAAAAAAACGCAAGGAGTCTACTTTGAAGGGAATTAGGGCCCCAATTTCGTCACGTAAATATATTTTCCTGAGATTTTTTTTTTTTTTACTTTTTATGCTTTCGGATACTTGGTTGGAAGCAGTAGTTTTTTTTTTCGTTTAATTATTATTATAATTATTAAATTTAAATTTACGAATAATTTTAATTAATGTTTTTCATCCTTTGCGAAAAAAATATCTCAATGTCAACTATCCAAATACTTGATTTATAATTTGATTTTTAATACAGGAATAATTATAAATGTGAATTTCACAGTTATAAAACATTTAAATTACTATTATTACCTTAAAACTACTTAATAATTTATCACAATTAAAATCCAAAAAAATTAAAAATGGATTTTAATAATGACAAATTACTCAACGATGACAATCACTATATTTACATCGAATAATAAAGAAAGCACTTGATAATTTAATAAATATGTAAATTTCCTGTTAATAGTCGGAAAGAAAAAGTGGAAAGGTAGTTTTTAGCTCTTAAATAAGTAGGAATATTGTCTAAAAATTTAATGATAGTTAAAATTCAAATGAATTCTGAGAAATTACTTTTCAACGAATAAAAGCATTCATTTCGAAAAATTATTAAAATAATAAGACAATAATTGCAAAAACTTTCAAGATAATCAGAAGTTGTCAATTTGTAACGTTAAACTTATTTCTTCAAAATGTATCTCCTTGGTCATTATTATGATATTTTTTATAGATAGATTAATTTCTTTTTTTATAAAACTTAAGCAAGATTCTGTTTCTTTAATCGAATGTGATTGAGAAAAATTTTTTTTCTTGAAGATTATATGACAATACAATCAATGATGCACCATCAATTATTATTGCCAATTTTTAGCAAGATAAAACGAAATGCTTGGTACCTTGTCCAACTTTTTGTTGAAAGATGAAACATAATTTTTAAAAAAATTAAATAATGCGTTTTTTCCAATCTCTCACTTAAAGAAACGTTGCTCTTGCGTGCAATCATTATTTATCAAGATGTCAAAACGGTAATTATCATTTTTAATTTTTACGATAATTACCATTCTGCTTCTTCTATGCAGCAAAATAAATGAATATAGGATAATATTTAGAATTATTGAAAGATTGATGATTGAATAGTTAATGATATTGAATGGTTAATATTTATTCACATTATAGTTATATTTACGCTTATTTTTATGTTTGAATAATAAATTATAATTAAAGCATTATTTGAAAGACATTTATTTTCGCATAAACAAAAAATATATTAATTAAAATTATCTGTAAATTTTATTTTATTTCAGATTATTCTGAAATTAAAAAAAGAAACCAATCCATGTTTAACTATTTTTGATATAATAATTTTTATAATAAACTATCTGTAAATTGTTAATTAAAGTTTAATAATTTTCAAATTAAAAAAAGACCAACCATGTTTATCTTATTATCAACCAATAATTTTTCTTATTATAAATATGGTGATATTCTTATTATAAATATATATATTAAATAAAAATTATATAATAAGTTAAGTTTGTCCTAATGCTAATTTAAAAGAAACATCTGTTTTTGCATAAATAGGAAAAACATATTAATTAAAACTCTATGTAAATTATTAATTTAATTTTAATAATTTGGAAAAAAATTAATAGGAAAAAATGTATGGAATTAGAATATCCTTAATTGGAATCGAAATAGGTATTAAATAAGAAATCTGAATGCGCACATCATCGGATCCAAATTAATTATTTATCAGCTTGAAAAGTCAGTAATCTGAGTGAACAGGCTAGTCGCATAAGGCGGCTAATTAAAAGTATGTTTCAAATCTTTTCAGAACTTAATTGTACAGCTTACTAATATCTATTGGAAGAAATGTTCCTCTCTATGATAATAAAATATGATGATAATTACCATGTTGATCACCATAATGAAAAGAGTTTGGGTTTGCTGGACCACAGAAAACAATTGACTTATTTTGCACCGACATCCATAAAAATATTGATATAATAATTATTAATAAAACATTTTCTGTCAAAGTTATTAAAAATAATTTTTTTGATCGAGAATATAATTGAAATAAATGTCTTCAATCGCCTTCAAGATCAAAGCAATTAGAGCTTATCAGCCTCGTAAAATAAACTTGTTCATTCTTGCGGTTTATTCGATATTGCTTTCTTTCTACTAGTGGCACATTAAAAAGCAAAGTAATAATTAAAAACAAATTTATATCACAAATTTTAGCAAAAAAAAATAATAAATAAAAATAAATCATAGTTTAAGAAGAAATATGAGTAATTACGAAAAGAAAAAATAATTTTTAATAAATTGATGGTTGATACATTATCTGATGAAAAGTTTGATGAATTTCGAGTTTTCATGGCTTATTATAAAAAAAAATCATCTGTTCATCATCAAAACTCTCAGACGATAGTGATTAGCTATTAATAAAAAAGAAAGAGTAAGTGACATAAACACCAGCCTAGTCAACTAATTTTGCTTAGTAAATCAAATTTGTTGTAATGCATTTATAAATCTTGCAATGTTGTAATGCAATCAGATCTGTTGTAATGCATTTATAGGATCATTACGAACTGTTTCAGATCTATGGGTAAAGCGGGTATGTATGAATCGCGAAGTATGAGCTATTCATAGATTTCGAAAGAATACACTAACTTTGAGATACACTTGCTCCACATGGTGATTAATCCTTTCTAGGGCCGTGGGAAGTAAGTTTCCCACCAAATTTATCAATATTTGTATGAAATTATGTAGGTTGGCGTAAGTTCTGACAATTTTTTTTAGTAAAACAGAAACTAAGATACTTCAGTTCTTTATCTCACACAAAATGATGTGTCTTGATTTGTTACTTAATAATTAATTAACAAAATTAATTAATTAATCAAACTAAATTTATCTAATAAGCCAAATGAATCTCTTTTCTTATTCTAATTTCAAGCCTAAAAATATTTTAACATAATATGACTACAAAAAAATAACCTTTAAAGGGTTAAGCCAAATATTATACCTTGGATGGTTTACACATGCTGTATAAAATTAAAAGAATAAAAATGGCTGTTGTCATTCTAAGTTTTGAAATAAGTGTATATTTTAATAAGCAAAAGAAATGCTTACTTATATATTGTTTGAATGATCATAATTTTTTTGAAATTGGTACATTTTGTTTAAAAGGATGATGAGTGGCCAAAAAATTATTCTTAGTGTTTTGTTTCCTTTTTTTTCAGTTATTTTGCATTCATGAATAATTATGTCAATCCTTTTGCATTACATTAACCCATTAAACAGAAAAACGTTTTCGTCTGAAAGAAGGTGAATCGATTTCAATTAAGTAAAATCCCCTCAATGTAAACAGGAAGTAACTCATGGAAGTCAATTAGGATTTTTCGATAAAATTTCGTAAACACTCTGAAATACAAAAGACCCTTTTATATGTTTACTTGATTTAAAAAATTAAAGTATTTAGAACACAGAAAGTAAATCACAACCCACGTCTAAGTATGATTTCTGTAAGCAAGAAATTGAGTTTTGGAGCTGGCAACTTGAATTCATTTTCCCATTTTTTGATTTTTTAAAATAAAATGCTTTAATTTACTTAAGTGATTGTCTCCGTTCAAGATTAAAATTTTTTTTCCATTTCTTGCAAAAAAAAAAAAAAAAAATGGAAAACATATTCATAAAATCTTGTAATAAAATGGAAAATTAATGGAGTTTTTCTGAGAATTGCAAATACTCTCCGTAAGATGAAATTGCGATTTCTGATCGTGCTTGTTAAATTAATTCAGCATTATAATTAATTTTGCTTATATTTTCTGGAGGCTGTAACAAAAAATAAAGGAAAGAATATCTCATATACATGGGCCTTAAATTGATTTTTGTTATACGCATATAGTAGATTTTCAATTTTCATATTGCATTAATTGTGTTGAGGCAAATTTATTGCAAACTCTTGATTTTCTTAAAAAACTTTTCATGCTCATAAATATTCAAAGAAGAAAGAATTTTGATTACTCAAAATTAACTTACGAGGACCTTCCCTTTTTTTAAATTAATACTTTTTTATGATTTACTTTTTTCATTTAAATACGTTAAAAACTCGATTATTTTACAAAATTATGATTTTTTTTAATTTAATATTTTAAGGTTTGAACAGCTCTCTTTATGAAACAGAATTTTGTTCGAAAGACTATTTTTTGGGAAATTACACTGATTTTCAAATTTGCAATTATTTACATACGTTTTAATGTCATTTTATATCTTCAGATGCTGTTTTCTCAAATATAGAATATGATAAAATTTTCTTACGAATAGATAGACATACAGCTTATTTTTTAGTTCATAAACTAGATGGTATATTCCTTACGCTATCTGTAAAATTTTAAGCAAATCATTGGCTAAACTTCTAAACTAGAAGATTTTGCTTTTTTTTCTCTTTTTAGCCAAATAAGCCCTGTTTTCTAATTAAAAAAACTTTTGGCACTAAATTGGTTTATTTTTTACATAGATGATTTTTCCAATCTTTTTTATGTAAATATTCAAAAATGTAAATCACCTTGATCATCTTAAAATTTCAGATATCGGTAATAAGGTTTCTGATTTCATCTTTGAAAATTGTAACCGACGGTGATGTCACATGGGGTTTAATAATCTTTTGAAACTACCTATTAGTCCAAAATGAAATATTTAATCCTAATTCTTCATATTTGTTTTGACTATTAATTTATTGATCTTATCCAGTTCTTCAATTTAGAGGAAGAAGAAATTTTGAATTCACTTTAAGACGCGTTCTCTATTAAGGAAGAGAACGTTACAAGACTATAAAGATAGAAGATATTATTCAAAGAGCTTATCAAAAGGTTGGCAAAGGTAAACAAAATACGTTTAAAAAAAAGTCAACAAGCTGACGAACCAGAAAGCCGAAATTTTGACTTTGGTCGGTGAGTGTTTAAGTATTCCTACTCCATTTTTTTTCGCTTAAAAGGAAATTCAAAGAACTTTCAGAGTAAGGAAGCATTTCTAAAGAGCATTAAAATCCATCTCACATGAATGGTGGGAACATTCTTATAAGAGAGCATAGGGAAATTGGTCCACCAATAAGTTAAATGCCTGAATCTGCACAACAATTATGTCGAAACTCAACATATTTGTAAATGACTTTTGGTAATAAATTCATTTTTCTTGTCTTTTTTTAATGATCCATTGGAGTTTGGGAAAAAAATGACACTTCTAATACTGCGAAACTGTGCTTTTTTAATCTCAAGAATAATAATTAGCAGATATTGTTCTTCTATAAGATTAGTGAGTTACTATTGATTGACATTTGAGTTATTGTTGCAAATTTTTACAATTTATAAGAAATGGATTAAAAATTAAAAAAGTAACAACGAATTTAATCATTTAAAAAATCATTAAATAAATCCAATTAAATATCAGCACAATACATAATTAAATAATCTAAAGCCTTTAAGACATAGCTTGATACATATATATAATATCTTAGTGTGCTTTGTTTATTGATTTTATAAGAGAAATTATTGAAATAAAATAAGATAGCAAAAATTTATAGACGTTTCAACAAAGCCAGAAATATAAGCTATTAAATGCATCAGCATCAACTTTTCAAACAAAATCAGACTTAAAAATATTAAAAAAAAAAAAAAAAAAAAAAAAAAAAAAAAAGTGTCAGTTTGTGGGAAAAAAAATTTTCATAACTAAATAAGAATAATTGACAAGATATTTTTTGTATTTTAATAGTGTATAAAAATGCGTTTTATACAATCCATCAAAAAAGTGTCCGGAAAATTCTTATTTTTCATAATCTATAAAAGTTGGGAAATATGACGTTGAACATGAAAATACATTCTCTTCAAAAATAAGCAAACTTATTCACATAAAGTACCATGTATATATTTGTATTTGAATTACCAGATTTTTCAACTTCAAATCTACTTTTTTGTCTTTTAAATTATTCTGAGTAAAAAAAAAATTCCCAAATATGATATTTTAGTCAAATTGACTCGAAATAAAGTGGTATATACAGGAAAAGGATTTAGAGCTTATTTCTATATAATCAAACGTAGCAGATATTTTGCACTATTAATACTTTCTTTTAATCAAATTTTCATTTTCAACGTCAATATGGCAACATCACTTTTTTCTATTCAGAAATTTTACGTATAATAAAAATCAAAATTAGTTTCCTCATCAATTATGCTTTAAATTTATTTTTATTTCAATTGAGCAATATTTCTGAATTTTTTTGAATTTGCTCCATCTGTTTCCGGTCATTAGTTCTATAGTGCTTACATTTAGTGTCACTTAACCTTATTTTGAATAAAAGAAATGTAAAAACCAGAGTTCTGAACAAGTTTTGGTTTTTCTTCCAGCAGAGACCACGGCCTCTTTTGAAATACGACAGCCTCGCATTAACAGATCCCCCACATAGGGATACCAAATAAGAAGACGTAAGAAGGAGAGAGTAAAAAAGGACTCTCTACACGAAACATCCATTAGCGTTTAGTTGCTGCGATTCTGAATTAATGTGGTATAAATAAAAAGAGATCAGTATCAATTCTTTCACTTCGCTTCAAAATTAAATTATGGCAAAGAATGATATATTTTTTTTTCTGGAGAAAATGCATTGTAGGTGTTAGATCTTTCTTCTTTGTTATGAATAACACGTTTAGTTCTGTGCCTTTTTCTGATTTAATCTGGCTGAATTAAATGCAGTTTTTTTGCAATGGATGAATGAATAACCCAAAAAATTTAATATATAAGAATAAATTATGACAATTGTAGGAATATAATATTTTCTTATTGCTGAGTAAACTAAAATTTGTTTTAATTTTTTATGGAATTTTTAATGTGATATATTAAGATTATTACGGGAATTGAAAGTTTTCATACGCGTGTAAAATAAGTCCATAATTTTGAAATTATTTTTGAAATGTCTGTTATATAATTATCACAGTTTAATGCAAAATAGGTAACTAAGCAGAAAATTAGATAAGATCATCATAGTATTATAATAAAAGACAATTTGTTTAGTAATATATAAATCATTTTGGGGATTTAAATTGATTAAAAGGAGAAAAATTATATTTTAGATTTATTGCAAGGTAATCGGACTAATGGAATACAATATAACTAAGTAGTTATAAATTTTTATTAGTTTGAATAAAAAAGAAATTAGAAAAGGTATGTTTTCCCTTATTTTCTTGGAATATTTCTCCCCTTTATAAAGATCTACTTAACCATTGCTAATCGTGAAAATGTGTGTGTATATATATATATATATATACTTGTAAATATATTACTTCCACTTCTTTTAAAAAAACATAATATAATTATTCTTAATATATCATTAATAAGGTTTAAGTTTTAATTATTTCCTCGAATTTTCCTAAACATTCATTTAAAATGACTCGCTAAAAATTTTCTAAAAAATTTTCTTTTGAAAAATATTTGAAACACCACTGTCTCTGGAAAGAGAAAAAAATATAAAACTCTTATCTTTCATGAAAATAAAACGATCATGCATTTTTACTGAGCATAGTCATCAGAAATTGGCACTTTTGAGAATTGCAAAACTTATTAAAATGCTTTCCCATATTAACTAGACAGATTTACGTTCCTTTGTTGCATTTCTTTAAAGTATCACAACTATAAAGGAATAGTGTAAGATTGTTAATAAATTTTAATGTCACACTCAAACTTAATGAGCTAGCCATTATAATTAAACTCAAAAAATGATTTCTCATCAATTAAAAATCTCCAAATTATTCACAATCTTAGAAAGAGAAAACAAATATATTATTAAATATTGCTCCTCATGGAATCATTATAGAAAGGAAACAACGAATTTCAAAATTTTGTCTATAAACTGCAGGAATTCCAAGCAATTCTTCATGTAAACATCAGTTTTTCCAACTTCTGAGTAAAGAATCCTTACTTGAAATTAATTAAAATCTTATCTTAAAAATTAATTGCCTTATTTAACACTCATTTACAAAAAAAATTTCCACTGTAAGGGAAATTTCCTTTGGAGCTTATGAGAATGATAAAAAATTCACATATTTTTATTTCATCAATAATTAATTAGCTTTCAAGAAGACCGCATCAAAACCAGCATTACATAAAGCAAAATTGAGTAGAAATTTTGGAACAGGAAATAAAATTATTTTTCAAATTATAATTATGGCTTAATATATTTATCCCCCTCCCCAAAAAAGCTTAATAAGCAATGAAAATAACGTCAGAAACAACAGATGATTTATGTATTTTAAATCCCTTCGTTATCGTTAAGCCAACAGCTCGAAAAGTAGCACGAAATAGGATGCAAATTTATTGATTTTTGAAAATATTTTTCAAACAAAAGATGTTTTACATCCATAAATAAATATTATTTTTTACATATACAGGAAACAAATCGAACTAGCATTCTTTTATAAATTAAATGGTATATATTGTCACACTTTCCTACATGTTTAAATTTGCATGGATTAAGAACATATTAATAAACAATAGCATCATTTTATTATTATATAATATAATGTTATTATTATATTAAGGAAAAAATACTGGATTTATTCTCATAATATATATAACTATAGGTGCAAAACTATCTATATATAATAAATATCTACAACATGTCTAACATAAGAGAATAAGTAAAAAAATAAAAAGAGAATATAAAATAAAATGTTTAAAGATATTTATGATTTATACGATAACAAATTTAAAAAATCAGCTCAGTTTTATTATTGAAGCATAACTTACGGAATGTTAAGTTTTATGAATAGTCTAATAAAACAAATAATAATATCGGGGATCACAAATTGTTCAGATTTTATTTCAAGATTCTACTCTCAATTTCAGAGGTTATATGCTGCTAGCCTAGCAATTTCAACATCGGAATTCAGTGTCGTTTTCTCAATTATCTGTAACTCTTTTAATTCTCTAATGAATGTTGTTAAGCTTTAAAATTAGGACTTTATATATCAGAAATTATTGCAGAATTTACAAATTTTGCAAACGATTAATACAAGTAAACGTTTTTAGAAGACATTATTACTCAAATTTAGGTTTAAGTAATAATTTTCTACTCTAATAATTCTTCGCGTGAGAATCAATAGAGTAGAAAATATTTCTGAATAATGTTTTTAGAAAGACTATCCGAAAAGTGACACATTTTAACTTGCTCATATTTTTTGTGGTTTAATTAAGTCATGAAATTAAGACATTTTCATTATTCTTCCATCTTTATTTTCATTGTATTTGATGATCAAATGATGTAACATTTGGCGAAGAAATAACTTTATTATGAGATTGGTCATCTGAAAATCTTCTTTTTTGAAGAATATTTGTACTGTTGCTAGTGTACACGCTCCTCGATAATTTAATCTTCATTGTGGGAATTTGGAAATTTATCAAATTTTTCTTAGAATTATTTTGTTATTAAAAAATCAAAAAACCGGAAAATTAGTGAAATAAAATCTAGAAATGCAGTGAATACATTAATTTTACTACTCAATGTATCCGTGTTATATCACATGAAAATGATTTTTAGATTACTGATTATAAATATTATAGTCTCTTCACTCAAAACATGCTTTAACTTATTAGTCGCACAAATTATTTGTTTCTCGAGTTTTAGTAAAGATGCTGAGATGATGTGGGTACTTATATAATATAATATATAAACCAAAGAAAGAATTTTAATTTTTTTCCACTCTCTATGATTGATATTTACCCTTGAACAGCGCATCTTTGGAAGCAATATCTTAACAAAGATAATGGCACAAAAGAATATTTATTGAAACTTTAATCCTAACATTTATTCTTTTAATCGTCATTCATCTAAGAATTCAACAATGATTTGAAGATTTCAAACGAAAGAAGTTTTTTCAAGATTACACTATATATTGCATACGTACATTTATTTTTATGATACAAAGTATAATTAGGACATTTGCATTAATAGTGTCACGCTTTAACACAGAAAAAAAATTACTTTGTAGAATAGATTATAAAAACAAAAGCATAAACAATTAATTAAATCTAGAAAATGTTGATTGTTTAAGACAGAATTATCAATAAGCTATTAAAAATTACTATTTCTACTACATTATCTACTAATGCTTTCACGTCACGGAGATAAAATAAGTCAGTAAGAAATCCTCTAACCAATTTCTTTTTGTTGTGGCAACAGTACAGTAAAAAAAAAAAAAAAGATAAAAATAGATGAGATAAATTTTTTATCAATCATTTTATCCCCTTTTATTTGTTGTAGCTACAACTTAAATTATTGGAAACTATAATGTAATTTCGAAATTCTCACGTAAAAGGTTTTAGAAGTCTAAGCCCATCATAACAATTCTTATTTCAAAAGACGATATTTAAAGCTTTGAAAATATTTAATGTCACCTGATTTTAACAGATTATCTAAATAAAATCTGTAAGAATTGATGACATTACTCGATATATATATTTTCTTAATGTAATAATGATGCAGAAAACGAGTGCATTTTGAATATAAAATATTCGCTTTTTCGCATGTATTAAAAATAATGTCATTGATATGTGATGATTTTCAGCAACATCTCTCTAGATACAATTAAACTGTCATTCATAATTATGAATTCAACATTTATTTTCTAACATCATTATATAACCTAAAACGTATAATCGCAAGGAGGAAAATAAAGGGTTAAAAATATCTTGGAAAAATAAGACACCGTTTTCTCGGAATCATGTTCCCTTTGATCTGATTGAGAATCAATCCCAGACTTATCGGTACTTTTGATTACTCTTTGTGAGTTTTTTTAATTATTTCATCAGAGGACTTTTACCAACATTTCCACAACTTCATCCACTCTCTTTTCCCTCCCCAAAAATATAAACCTTAATTTAAAATTAAGCTCATACTTAGTAAGCGATTATTAAGTATAATCGCGCCGGCGTCCTGGCATAGGGATAGTGCGTCTTCCCCGTGATCTGGGCGTCCTGGGTTCGGGCATGGTTGTTCCTCATCTGTTCTATCTGTGAGATGTGAATGAGGTAGGGTTGTGCAAGCCAATGTGATGCGTGAGTAACTAAGACGTACTCTTGTTCCTAGTTGTCGCTTCTAAAACAAGAGACGCTTCCTTGGTTTAAAATCGCTGTCCATGGCAAGTGCCATTATAAACAACAACAACAAGTATAATCGCTTTACTTAATAAACGACGAATTATATTGGAAATTTTCATTTCTCTTTATGTATCTTAATACTATTAAAATTATGCATGCGAAATATCTATAGATCAATTTCATTACTTAAACTATGTAATTATAAAGAAACAAATAAACTTGCACAAAACACCTATGCTAATTTAATAAACATTGCATGAGTTCTATTTAGCATTTTGTGTATACTAAATATTGCTTAGTTAAAGATGCTTTCAACAATCTTGAATTTCCTTAGAAAATATAGGAACACGTTTTGACAATCATAAATTCTTATATAAATTATGTTTTCAGTTTCAAAGTATGAAAACTAGAGGGCGCTTTCTAGCAATCTCTTATGTTATCTCAAAAATATAAAAACTAGAATAATTTTGGTTTAATATGAAACAGCGAGTGGATGTAAAATTTCAACCGAGAAATGAAAGAATCATCCAACTCAAAGAGCGACGGAGTATATATGGACATTTTCATTCCCCATTATATATCTTACTGCTATTCAAATTATGCTTGCAAAATATCTATAGGGCAATTTCATTGTTTAAATGTGCATGAAGAAGCTGAATCAAGTGACGATTGAAATTGTCGAAATCTTTCCTGTTGTTGGGTCCGAGATTTTACCATGGTTTTGTTTTGGGAAATCTCACAAAAATGGATAGACGACAGTACATACCACGGAAACATACTTAGGGGTCCTGAGTTTTGAGATGAGGAAAAACAATACAAAATTAATGCAGTGATAGAGTCTGTGGTGATTCTTTTGAAATATTCTTTTACAAAGAATCTATAGTTATTAATTAGTCTTGATATTTCTCTCGAAATCTGGTGGTGGGGGGGGGGGGTAAAGAACAGAACAACATGCATAACAGCCATGCACTTTCATATGAAGTTAAAATTAGTTAAATCAGACCAGATCTGGGGATGGTAAATTTAGCCAACTATTTGAAATATATATATCCGATTATCCGCGCCTGCCGCACAGTTTTTTTTTTTTTTTTGACTGATTTCTTCAAAATGGTGCAGTTTTACAGTTATGCTTTTGTAATTACATAATACATTGCAGTATTAAAATAGTACATATGTATTAATTTTTCTGGGTATCCTTGATGCCTCTCGTAAGTACAAAGCACTTTTCTGTTTTCATTAACAAAATGCATTTTAGGTTAGTTTTGAGTGATATACTAAAATATTAAGCGTTAGTTAAAAATTTCCTGCTGTTTATATTACGTTTTATTGTACATAAAACGATTTTTCAAGTTGGAATGACTGTTATCTCTTTTGCTATACCACAACCCCCGTTTTTAGCTTTTTTCGGATTATCCGCGGCGGCCGCGCCACCCAATTCCACGGATAATCGTGAGTGTACTGTATATATATACAGAAACCTACTCCCTTGATGCATCTAGTAGTTTTTTACCAACTTTTCATATCAAAAAATGATAATTAATGTTATTTTATCTTAATAAATTACAAACTCATACATATGAGTAAATTATATTATATAGCTGAAATAGAGTTCAACAGATAAACAATGTCATTAAATTATCATTCAAACAATATTAATGGATAATGATTCCTTTAAAGTTTTCTTAGAGCCCAAATAATTATCATTATTTAATTACTATTTTAATTTCAATTTTTTTTATTGCGACCAGCTCTTGTTTATTAAATTCAAGGAAGCATAGGTAATTACTTCTTTCTCTCGTAAAGCAGCAGATGTATTAAACAAATTAAGTCATTACGTTGAAAGGAAGCAACACAACACTAATTTCATTCAACTAATTGCAAAGTTCACTTTCAAATAACAGGATTATAAACTTACTTACTCCTTACTATACTATTTAATGTTCCATGTGTTTATCGATACCCATTTAAACCTAACTCTCTTAACTACTTCAAACGAAGTTTATGTACTTAATTTTGGAAGCCATTCTTTACGAATAAACAATATTTTTACTATCAGGCGAATTCTCATACCTTACGAGGAAAGAGGATAAAAGGGATTTTGCTTCAAGTATAAAAGGATTAACTCTTTGCTCCAAAAATATTTCGAGGTGCTTTTCTCTATAAAAAAATCGACCTATCGATCCACACTTGCACATAATACTCATGGATGATTTGAGCTCTGAGGCAACTAAGTGATGTGAGAGATCTTAGTGTCATTATAAATTTGAAGAAATCTGTTAATTTTTTACTATGTGATTGCAATACTTTTGATCTTTACAGGGGGATTTAAAAGTTTTTCACCGAATATAAAATTTTATTAAGCAAAATCAATTAGGGATAGTCATATTTTTAAATTATTATATAAACACCATATTGGCTATTTTTAAAAGGCCATTTTTTATATTTTCTTAAGCTTTTCATTTTTAGCTTTGAGGATGTAAAATCCATATTATAGTTTTCGTCTTGTGTTTTCAAATATATTGTAGAGAACCTAGCTTTTAATTTTCAATATCATAAATTAGAGCGATGAAGAGTATTTTTAATATAACCCTCTCATTTCTAAGATAATTCGGTATCAGGTATCGCAGAACACAGGGACGCCCATGTTTTCCATCCTATCCCTCCCCCGTCCACATCAAAAATCACAATGTCAATCTATGTTCTTAGATTGGTATAAAAATGAGAACTCTAATGAATTGAGGGCTATTATTTAATATATATTCGGACATCTTTTGAGAGTTCTCTGAAGACCTTTCTGCACCCCTCCCCCAAGACCATCTGGCTGAGCATCTCAAATAAACAAAGTAAGTTTCTAAGGTAATCAATCAATTCCACTTAAATGAAGAGGAAATAATTTCCAATATTCTGGAGCGTCTGTCGCAATTTCGTTAAACGGTGTTTCGGGCTTTTCAAAATTGAAAGGGATAATTTGAAAAGATGAATTCAAATAATATTGTCGAGAAAGCATGAAATCCATTGTGGTGTTTATTATTTTCAATTCAGCCGTCTGTAAGTTACTTGGACCAGGAACTAAAGAACTATAGAGCCACATACTTTATGATCTAGACGTTTAACAGATTGCATTCCAAAATTACATCTTAATTACTTTGAAAAGAAATGATATCTTTGGTTCCATGTAATCAATTACCCTTTTTTCACTTATTCTCATTTCATTAAAAATGGATGTTAAATAAAAAAAATTGTTAAGCCTTATAATTTAACCTGTTAGGCTTACAAACACTTAATAATCAATGAATGGATTTTTTACATCATACTAAATACCATCTAAATTGAATAATATTTTTGAAAAATTCAATACTCTAATCTGAAAGTATTGTGAATGTTGAAAAAAAACCATGCAATTTATAAATATTTGGCGTATAATAAAAAATGGATGATTTTTATTTCTCTTTATTAGTTTTATATCTAAATTCTGACGTCTACATTTTCTTATAAATTAGTAAGGAAATTTTCAATTAGCATTAAATTATACTTTACATCACTGTATTTTATTAATAATTTTCTTAAGGGACTATAAAATATTCTACTTATTATAGCAAATATTTATTTTAAAACGAATTAAAAGCTATGAATACAAAATTACTAAAGAAAATTAACAATTCTATTAAATATTCGTGATTTTAAAGACAAAGTCTGTTTTATCACGTCATTTTAATGAACACTATTCAAGAATCAACGGTATTTGTCATGCATAATTTAACAAAGTAAGAAGCTCAACATTTCAAAAATAAGCTTTCAGATGCTACAATTTATTAATTTAATCGAACACTTTCTAAATAAGACATATTTAAATCGCATGTATCTTAATGCTTTTCCTCTCCATTAGTTTTATTACTTTAATGGAATACGTCAGCTTAGATGAAGAACATCATCTAAATTAATTTGTTCCGAATAATTTAGTTCATGGATTTGTAGTGTTCGGATGCCCGTCAGCTACAAGAAAATTACAACTTTCGATTTAATCTCCCACATTTTCTAAAGCTATTGTAATGCTAATAAGAATAGCTTTGTAAAAAGTTGCAACAAAATGGATTGCTGAAAAATAATTACACAATGCTATCTTACGTAAAAATCTGATTTTTACGAGGCTTGTGATGAAACTACAGAAATGTATTACGTTTCTATTATTAACTGAATTGATAATAAAATTAAGATGAACAAAAAATGTTTTAAGTAACAAATTAAATCATGGATACATTATCTTGAGATATTGCGTTGCAAAAGTGGCATTGACATCGCTCGTATTTAAAATTTACAATTGTAATAGTATATTAAAAGCTCTTTTAAAGTGCTATAGTTAATATGTTCTTTTCTATTTTAGCATAAAACTAATTTTTAAATAGAAACAGATATGCGTTTATTACGAAAGTGTAATACAATTACGAGTGTCTGAGAATTCTTGTTAGCATACGCAAATTTAAAAGATATGTTTTCATAGACTTTGAATACGTCAATATTTCAAACGATTACACTTTGTAACTGGAATAAAATTTTCCACATTCAAACGAATGAGATTAAGAAATTTAGCCATTGAAAAGTGAAATAAGCTTATTTGAAAATTTTGATAAAGAAATCTATTTATTGAATTTTATCAAATTGTTGCCTACATAAAGCCAAACGATGATCTGGGAACCAGGATGTGACGTATAACTCGATAATCATAACATCCAAAGGCCTGTGAGTCTCCCATTAATGACTATTTCTGAAATTCAAGAGTCAATGGGAATCTAGAAATCAAAAGATATGATTTGCAGACGAATTTTGGAGGCAAAAAAGGTAGTCATTGCAAAATAAAATGGAAACCAGCTCTACAGGTTCATCACAAGTTACAAAGAAATTTGTGGGCTTGAAATCAGATCATATGGGACGAAATGACAACCAGGGAATAATGATTAGCTAGGAAAAATATGGATGGTAAAAGTTGCTAGGCATCTACAGTCGTTAATTCCCCAAGGAACTTCGGTGTTTTAGTTGCAAATAGGGTAATAGGTAAGTGATAGTTTAAGTAGTCTCCTGTAAAGTTAGACAATAACCTCTGTACTTTACCAATGATTGCCAACCATCGCAACATTATGCTACGAATCGGAGAATAATATCCTTTTATTTTCTGAGTTTCCAGATAAAGATTCACGAGATATTTCAGCAAGATAATACTTTCATTCACACTGCAAGCAATGGAAATTTTTTTATTTAATCCTCAGAATATAATAATTCTCGATAGACCAGCATGTCCTCCATATCTCAATTCAATACAGAATCTTTAAAACATCATGCACCGCTAAGTTTACAGTAATGGCAGACATTACTCGATTGGAAAATTAAAACAATGGATGGTGCACTGAAAATTAAAAAAAAAAGTTTTGAAGCCACAATAGCATTTAAAAAAATGTTCTGGGCTCGAAATTTTGTATTATTTGGATCGAAACTTCAAACATTAATATTTAGCGATGAACAAAGTGGAATGTGGATGGTGATGGTCCAGATTCGGACCGTATTTGTATGATATCGTATTGGCAAATAACCTACGTCATAGTGAAAGTGATGGATCGATGACAATGTGAGCATCTCTTATTCTCCATAGATACAATTACTCTTCACTTTAACAATAGTCGACATACATAACAACATTATACGAAGACATTGGAAGGTAATCTGCAACAATTTGTTGAGCTTCTAGATGACATTTAATGAATATTTAAGCAAGGCAATTCTTCCATGCGCATTGCAATCAACTAATTATCTGAATATAAAAGATCTGGACTAGCCACCATGCAGTTCAGATATCAAACTAAAAGAGATCTTTGAGACTTCAAGTATTGCAAAATTTATGACAATGTTTCACAATATTCTTCAGTGAATAATTAGCAAGAATTTTAAGGTAATCTGCATTTAAATACTGTTTATTTTAATTTTATTTCATTTTGTAAAACCTTTTGAGATGATGATAATTTTGGTTTTAATTTCTCAATAGCTTTTAAATTATTACTCAAAATACAATTGAAATTAGCAAGAATTTTTTCATTGCCTAACCTTTTGCATAATAATGTAATATTAACAGTTTTTGTAAAGCAGTCAAATCAATTGGTATATGCGTATTAAATGATATTATTTGCTTCTTGTTACTAAATTATGTATTAAATATTGCATTATCAAGGAAAAAACGGCTTGCAGTTACATTTGGACATCTACATGGTCCTTGGCATTTTTCGTTTGCATATAATATTTTACTTCCATTCACTTGTTAGTCACTAAATCCACTGATCTTTGTTATCATTCTGCGGGTTTCAGATTCGAACTTGCAACGTTAGGGTTCGTAGCAGCGTAACAAAGCCACTAGACAAAAGTGTACACTCCTCTCCGGAAGTTGTTATCTGGCTTATGATGTTACCACCACAATCATGATATAAAGTTGTAGTGTGAATTTTATTTTTATGCACTTTTATACATTTTGGCTAATTTTATATCTGTAAAGAAAAATTCTGGTATCGATAATACACTTTCTTAATATATTCAGGTGACTTATAATTTTTTGTAAAGGGTCAAATTAATTCAAATTTCTCAGATTTATATTGCGTCAAGAAATTAAAGTAATAAATCATTGAAATGCATTGCTACGAAAATCGACAGATGGGTGTATCTTGCAAGAATTTCAAGTAATGTATAGGGACGCTTCATTCTACGACAAAAACAAAGCACTGGTTGCAAAAACATAGTTTATCAACATCATACATGCAAAAAATAAATAGTTATAAAACAACAGCAAAAGAAAAATAGAGTGTAGAAAGAGAGTTCGCTAGCAATTGTCACTCCTAGGTGAGAATTTCATTCATGACCGAGTGCGCTCTCTTATATAACCTCCGTGTCACAATATAAATTTTTTTCTAGAAATATTTCTGGTTCTTGACGACAAATAACGATTCTTGGCCCTTATAATGACTATAATTTTTGCATTTCCTTAAATTTTGTCACTAACATTATCATATCTTTTGCCAAGTCACCAAATGATTGCCAATATTTAGGATGATTGATCTGGAATTCATTGATAATCCATTAAAAATATCTGCAAATTTCTTTTCCTCTCTATAAGACTAACTGCACAGAGAAACGTTGTAAAGGTTTGTAACATTATATAATGTATATTGTAACAAGCAATATATACAAGGTAACAATATACACGATTTGTTATAATATACAATAGATAACAGTACAGAAGAATAACTTGGAAAAAAAAGTGATTTCTTAAGGAAAATGTTTCTTTCCATGTACAATTCTAGTTCATTAGATTTCCATTAAATTCATTCATTAGATTTCCATAGTATGAACACCAGCCTCATTCTTTTTAAATATGTTAAAAAATCGAATACCATATAGAAGCGCAATATTTGTTTAGAATTATTAGCTCTGGTACAAATAAAAATCAATTATTATTTGTATGGATAATTCATTAAATGTATCACTTTCCTAATTCGTGAAAGAATCTGTTTTATTAGAATTTTTCATCTATATTTGTTGGTATACAAATCTTAATTTTTTTTAATTCTTCCGAATTTCTATAAAAACTTTCATTTCTAATGCAAAAATACTTTTCTTCACGCATTATTCATGTTCCGATAAATTTATGTTATTATCTATCTAACTGAAAAATCATATTTGAAGTTGTTTTTAAAAATACGAGATGCTATACTATGTAGTTCCCTTTTATTCATATTCTATTGTCAACTCATATCGGCAAGCGAACATAACGAAACCAAGGTGTTAAATGAATAATGTATTTTAATATTTATTAAAATAATTAACAATCAACGAAAATTGTAAAGGAAACATAAGTTTAAATCTGCTGGAAATCTTTGTATTTTACAAGTTTTCGAAAATTTCAAGCGAAAAATAGAATCCAATTTTTAATTGTTCTATCCAAACATTTTTTAATTGATGCATCCATTATGCATATATAATTAGCATTATTCAATTTGTTGATAATTAATCGTTTTCTCAACCTGTGGCGAGAATTGATTCTATGACACGAAATAATATATTTCTCAGGATTTTGAAATCCAAGATTTTGCCTTAAAATTATTGTTTCTGAATTATGTATAATTCTAGAAAAACAAAATGCAACTCATTTTTAGAGAACATTTGCTTTCTATTTAAAAATCAAATTATTTTATCCAGAAATAATTATAAAATATATAGGCCAGTCGAATTGTCTGAATGAAAAATCCATTGAAGATAGTTGTATAATATTACCATTTTATAGATCTATTTTCTATCTAAGTTCTATATCATCAAATAGAATGATCAATAAGACCTAAAACGTAGGAAAGTGAATGAAAATTTAATTTTTAATAAAATGGATCGATAAAGAACAATACATGTTTATTTGGAGAGGAAAGTTCCTTAAAAAAATGGCCAATTCTATTCAAGGACAATTTAAATTTTGTGAAGAATAATTGCATTCCAGTTTGCGAAATTTAAATACTGAAGAACAGAATAATGCTATATTGTGTTATAGAAAGAATGCTAGGCAACACGTTGCGGGGACAAGGACATTAGCTTGATATTGTTCGAGGTACAAAGATTCTGTTTACTAAAATTTTCTTAAGTAATTGTTTTTATTACAAAACTGAATAAGGGAACCATGATTTACTGAAGGAAATATAAATTTATAATTGGTGTTAAAATAAGGAGAAATTTTCGCTCATCCTGTATATAGAAAAAAATAATCATCCATAAACAAATCCCAACCATTATTTTTTATCTGTTAAGTTTCAATTCAGAGAACTTTCAAACAAAATATTTTAGTAACCTTATAAGGAACCTATACAAATATTCTTAAGATATACAAATATTCTTACATTTATAAATATGTACTTAACTCGTTAATATAAATTGAAAATAATAGTTATTTTCTATTCCCAAAAGCTTGTTTGTGTTATTTTTGAATTTAAATTTCTTTTGATAGATACTAGTTAAATAATGGGATAATTTTAATATAATTTAATATTACACATAAAGTTCTAATAATTACTTACTGCTAAAGAAATCTATCAATTATAAAAGAAAATTATTTTTTAAGCCTTACATTTGATAGTCAACCATGTAATTAGGAAACAAAGAAGTGTCGAAATACTCATTAGACACAAAAGAATAATTTCCTTTTCTTCCATAGTATTATCAGTAAGGATCGTCTTTGTCATAATCAATGAAAAAGGAATTGGTGAAAATTTTTATCTTGTTGCTAAATTGAATACAATTGCTGACAAAATTGCAGGCGAAATGTAATCTTCTTCTAAGAGATACAATTATTCAAATGAATGTCAAACCAAATAATGTAAGATCGTTTGGACAGATGAAGAATCTATTGAATGTTCTAATAATTATTGCGAATTATCTGACAAAGGAAAGATACAAATAACGAAATGAACTTATTGATTATTTCTTTTGCATTCTTTGTTTGCAGCAATGACTATTTACTAGAAGAAGAATAATTATTAACGAAGCTGATTGACATTTACAAATAAAAGTTTGTGAAAGATTTCACGAAGTAAATAGTCTTCAGAAAAAAGAAAATGATACAACCTTTGGTATTTTAAATGCAATCTTTTGGGTTTATTTTTTTCTTGATATGTTAAAGTATATTGACTAATAAAATTGGGCGCATTTCGAAATTTTACTCGTAGAAGCATTATAATCCGAAAATAATTTAAAACTTTGAACAACAGAGTCCTTAGAAACTTTCATTGTAACCTTATGTTAGTTACTAGGCATGAAATAATATATTTGTGCAGAATAATGCCATAAATATCAAACAATTCGATTGTATGGTTTCTGTCGTTCTGATACTCGAGGCATTACCTACAAATGATTGAAATTTTCTTGAAGAGCGCATATTGTCTTTGTGATTTCATTGCAAATTTTGAAGAAAAAAAATGTATTATTCTTTGATTATTCATTCCAACAGTTTATCCACGATTTGATTGTAAATTGCTATATACATCATATCTTCAAAATAATATTCTACACATGTCATTGTAAGGGAATTCGGACGTCATTTAATACCATTATGAAAATAATTTTATGTTTCCATTTGTTGTGACATTTAAATGGCTGTACTTCTTTTCATTGAACCAACATAAAATATCTCATTTGAAAATATTCATTTTAAAAATATATTTATTTACATATTAAATAAGTTAGCCATTAATTCCAATCAATTCTTATCATCTAGAAATACCTCATTGAGAATAACTTGATATCTATCCATTAAACTTCAGTGACTCTAAAAATTTATCATCTTAATTGTACTCATACTGTAATTATTTTCAATTATTTCTCTGCAAATTTATTTCGTTTTTTTATAAATAAAGAATAATTATAATAATGTGGACCATTGATAAATTCTCTCTTAATTTAAAATACTTAAATATATGAAACGTCAAATTTATGAAAATTGATTCAGTTTATCGAAAACATAAGGGAATGACCGATATACACAGTATTTATCATATATCATGAGGTATAGTAACAGTCGATCAAATAATTCCATTATCAGAAGTACAAACACTCTCTAATATAATCAATCGAGTATCTTTTTAACAGTGTGATTAAGTTATCTTGCTTCTAATATACATATAGAAAATCATTCTCTGATGACTAACCTTACCTTGACCTGTGCATTATGACTAGATTTACTGATTACGATTAAGATTTGTCGATACCAGTAGTGATTCAAAATGACCACGGTTCTTATCTCTCTTATTTGCCACTCTAGAATCCCTAATAGAATCTTCTAATGCTCTCTGCAATGCTGAGTGGAGTTAAAATATCTCTCACCCATCTAATTTCAATTTGAACGGAAGTTAAATTTCAATTTCTGTTTTGAAGTCAAGAGAGTCAAATTATTTCACTGATTTATTTATGTGAGAATAAAGATAAGTATGAATAAAAATTAGTTACGGGAAAGTAAGCTTTCCATTCTATTTTTATTTTCTATACTGGATCTTAGTAAAAGTCAATCAGCTGATTTCTGCAATGTTTATTACTTTTTATTTATTTATGCCTGATTCATTATATTTTCAATTCAAAGTCAATTAGATGCTATTGTTCATATTTTCTCCCTGCATTTTTTTTGAAATTCTATATTTGATAATGCATCGTTTTCTGTTAGTGGATTGCTATTTGTTTCAGTTCGATTTTAATGATCAGTTTAGTTTGATTGGGTATGAACATTATGCATTACAGTGTTTATATATAATGTATAGTATCTTTGTCTACTGCAAGGAACAACAAATTACAAGAGATAATTCGCACGATACAAGGAGATACAAGATCATATGAAATTTAATTAGACGTGAAATATCGATAACAAGATAACAGCAGATACAGACAAACAAATTTTCAAGTAAGAGTAAATAATTTCTTATTTCTGTGCCATACTATATATATTTTTTAAAAAATATTTTAGCATTTCATTCTCCCTTAATAAAAATTTTATATATTTCAGATTATATAAATTTTTATTATTTACTTTTATGCTTTAAAATATATTACTCTTTTATCTCAAAATTAGAAAAAAAAAGCCTCTTGCTTAAGCTGGAATGTTTTACTGCTCCATGGACTATAAACCTGTTAAATTTCTACAAGATACGCTGTCAGATTGCTTTGGTATATTATGCTTTTGCCCTAGAGCTTGAAATCTGTGGCGGATATTTTTTTAGCTCTTTAACTTCCATCCTAAACTGTATAAAGTTGGATTAACCCAAATTTCGGCTACAGTTATTTTACGCAATGCGCCAGGAAAGATGCTGCGGTGCCCTGGACTAAATTTGTTTGCCTACTTTCGAAATATTTTTCACTTTACAAACATTGCATTTTATTAAATATTTGAAACTGTATATCGATATAGTTATTTAATACCGTCTAATTGATTTTGGATAGCATTTCATCTTAATTTCCTTAAACCGCTTCAGAACTGAAAGCAGCATTAAAGAAATTTCTTGATAAAAACTGGTCAGATGACGATAATCATAAAAGCTTTTGGGTTGTTGTGCCAATGACTATTGAACGTGTACAATGCCAAAACTTGTGGCTTTTCTAGGACCCAAAGGAATTTTCCTCCCCTAAATTTTCTCGCGTATTCTCTTATAAGCGTGTTATTTTGAACACGTGAACTCACACAGTATTACACGTGAGTAATGCTGTGAATGTTACGAGTGCTGAAACATTTATTTTCCGAGTCCCACATATGGGAGGAAACCGGTAAATTGTATAATAATTAGCTCGCATTGACAAGTGGAGGTTATCAAATATCCTTCGTCGGCTTGAATCTAGCATTTGTACCGAATCTATCACGCGACCTTTGGAGATAAGGCTTTGACGATTAGGAGCTGGCATTTGTTAAACAAAATATAAGACAATCGAATATGTATTTTGGACACCTTTTTTCGACCAATGGAAATAAAAATTGAACATAAAACTACAATTGTGGTAAAATGCAAAGTTTCATTTATTTCAATCAGATACAAAATTTCATTTATTTTTCATTGCATTTTGATTTATCGCGTTTATATGCATTCAGAATTACAGACAGACGACGGTCAAACCATTGATGTACAAAACACTTCATATTTGACACAGATATACGTTTTAGATTGCAAAGTTGTGCATTACATTTTATTTAATTAGGTCTTTGCGTAAATCTTTGTATCTATCGTGTTTAATTATATTCTGACAACTGGACAGAGTCTTTCTCTAAATGGATTGAGCTACATCAAATTTGCGGGTAGAGGAAAGAAAAGACAGAAGATCAGATTTGTCTGTTTCTCTGTGGACTTTATTTGTGTTTAAAATAAAAATAATATAAAATACAAAATGGATTTTAAAAAGTAATTACTTAGGAAGCCTTGATTTGGATTCAGAATTTTTATATTCACCTTTATTTTTTAACTAATTCGTCTGTTTGACATTCTATGAATATGGAGATATAATATTTTAATTAAAATTTCTACATTTTATTTATTTTTGGATTTTTTTATCCATCAATTATTTCACAAAAATGCAGGAATATAAATAATATACTAAAAAACATATTTTATGTATATAAGTATGAAAATTAAGATCAAGACTTCGGAGATGAAGAAACGATCATATGTTCTGTGAGAACGCCATGCTTAACATGATATTTTAAATTGTTGCCTTTGATGGCAATTCCTTACTATTTTAAAATTATTTTAGGATTAAAAATTTACCAATAACTCCTTACCGTTTTAAATTTATTATTGGAAATTCCTTTTAGTAAATTGTATTATTTTTTCTATAAGAAACATGAATATATCACATTTGAATCAAAATATAAATATACCATATTTGAAAAAAAAAACATTAAAAAATACTGAATAGTCAATACTCAACAAATTTAAATTGTCCATTTTTAACATAGTTTAATTTAGATCAAATTTGGCAGTTTTAAAATCAATTATTCAATATTTTATATCTTTATATTACATTTTGATAAAGAGTACAGTCTTATGTACTGTATTAACACATGGTATAGTTAATTTATAAAATAAAGAATTATTAATAACCGAAGAATCATTCTTATTTATCTAAATTCGAAAAGCGCCCGTAAAAATGAAATAAATTAATTGCATATTTTTTTTACTAGCATCTACTATAATGTTAAGAAACAGATAATGAGTTATTTCAGACTTTAAACAAAAACAACAATAACATTCGGAAAAATTATTTCATAACAAAGAAGATAAGTAACAAAGAAAAACCCCTATTTGATTTGGTTGAAAACAGAGTACAATTTTTAATAAAAGGATTATTAAACTAATTGTTTAAATACTACGTTTTTCAAGCAATTGTCGATACTCGTTTAAAACTAAAATGTTTACACTGCTTCCAACGGAATTTATTCTCACTTTTGGATGCAATATTTTTTTCGTGAAGTCTTTACGAAGAAAAAATACTCTTTTTTGGTATCGAGTGAAATCCCTTATCTCATGGGAAAAGTGGAGAAAAGAGATTTTGCGCCAAGTATAAGGAGATTAAGTCTTTGTACCAAAAATATTTGGTGGCGTATTTCTTTATACAATATCGATCGACACATGCACCAATTACTCACAAAGGATTTGAGCTCCGAGGTATCTAAGCAATGTGAAGTGCCATAAAGAGATTAACTAACCTTAGAAAAACATAATATGTAGAAGCCTTACGTTTGCTTTTCTATTTTTTATGTGCATGCGATACATCTTGGTTTCTTATATATTGGCTCTCTTGATTCATCGAACTTTTGGTAAGAAAATTTCTACATTGGGTATTCTGATTTATAATCTTTTTTCAAAGGTATGAGTTACTTTTTTATTCTTATTCTTAATGATATTTTTTATTTGAAATTATCATAATGAATATTTTAATAATATATAATCTATTACTCTTAAAACGAAAAGGCAAAATTATAAAAATTAGGAGATGTGCTTAAAAGTATTAAATAAAAATTAAAAGGCGCATAATATGACACAATTGCAATTTTTTTATATCTAAGGGTTGATGCTTCGTTTTCACCCAATAAACTCTTTAATTCCTTAAAGGTTAATTAGCGACGTTCATATTAAACCTGCAGCATCTCAAAGTTTTAGAGTTTTTAAGCAATGCTTATATCATATTGATATAAATAAAGAGATTTTAAGTGATTACAAGTTTGATTGTTCGTATGATTGAAACATAACCTTGGAGTGCGAGATATTCTATGACTCGGCAATTTAAAGCCGATAGTTATAAATTGCTTAGTGGAGTGGCCATTTTAAGAATTTACCTTAAATGGTCATTTTTATATTAGGACGACTTTTGGCATTTTTAAGGTAAAGGTTTTCGGTAAGATTGTCCTTGTAGTTTCTATTAACAAATTTCAAAGACAATCTTTCAAGAGAGTTGGAATTTAAATTGAGATGCCCATCACCGCTTCATGGAATATGATATGTAGCAGTTTCGATAGCTACAAATAACTATGGCACATTTCAAACCTATCGGTTGAGAGAGGTGTAAATTTCCTGGCAAAGAACAATTGTCAACTCTCATCTGAATCAGAAGAATGCCATGAATTGTTTTAACATCTTACATGTACTCTCTGAAAGTATTAATATTTATCAATAATTACTGATATCTTCGAGAAAAAAGTTGAATTTTTTAGCTTGATATTAATAAGAAGGCGGAATTTCGATTATTCGAAAATTAAAATTAGTTCAGAAACATAGTAAGTGATTATCAGACAATTTAAAGAATTCGAAAATGTTAAAGCTTTTGATAAAATCTCTTTTTTCGCTCTACCTGGTTGAAGACTATCATTGAGGCTATTCAAAATACTTAAATATAACCTATAGAATAATATATTTTGCAAAAGAAGTTGATTGCTTTGCAACAGAAGATGGCTGTCACTTGTTAAAAATATAACGTCTATGACTTTTTGAAAAAGTTATTGGCAATAGTCTGTAAATTTTGCTACTAAATGTAACAGTTTAATGATATATTGACGGTTTTAATTAGGACTTCAAAGTTAATTCTTGCAAATAATAAGACTTCAGAAATTATATATGAAACATTTTACAAATTATGAATTTAACTGTTTATACATGCAACTTTTGAATGATATATTTTGTTCATTAAAAGAAGCATTGTTTCTTGTTGAGGAATTTTTGGTGGCACAGGTCTATATGCTTCATTTATATAATCATTTTAATTAAATGTGTTTGGAGTTTTAGGACTGTCATTTTGATTAATTTATTCCGAAGAGTTTAGACCATAGAAATCTGAAGATGAAATTCCAGGCATATAGATTTAAACAAATATAAAATTTCTCTTCAGGGTCCTTGTTTTAAAGGAATAAAAAGAATTCTTAAAAGATACTGGAAAACACCTTTTAATGCTACAAATTACTGCAGTATGCTGAGTTTTATAATTACTTTAATTTTAATTGCATAAGTCGTCATGCAAATTGTCAAAAAGGTGATTAATTAAATAATTAATTAATTAAGGTGATTAATTAATTAATTAATTAATTTATAAAGGTGATTAATTAATTAATTAATTAATTTATAAAGGTGATTAATTACTTAATTAATAAAGGTGATTACTTAATTAATTTATTTATAAAGGTTATTAATTAATTTATTTTATTCTAAAAATTGGTATCATGTAAGGTTACGTGATATGTGGCATGACATATTTTAGTTAGTGAGGATATTTTAGTGTTTATAATGTTAAATGTAGTAAGCTGATAAAATATTTCTTTTAAGAATTTCACATTACGGTTTTTACAGCTTGTAAACAATCGATTCTCAAATATAAATGTCCATTGGAGTGAAGTTTGGTGGCCAGAATTGCATATTGAATTATATTGAATGATCCAGTGACTCTGAAAACTGGGGTAGATGGCGCCACAACAGTTGTACGAAGGTTGTAGGTTCATCGTCCGAGGTCACCAATGTGGCGAATTGTGATGCGTGAGGATAGAACCTGGGACCTTGTGGTTCGCAGCCCAGTAACATGACTATGATACAAAAGCAATTGTTCGGGTAGCGTAGCTGTTAACTGGCTTATATACTATTCACTACAGGATGTCTGAACTTCCTTCTAAATTCAGATGATGGTGTAAATTTTCATTTAGAAGATTGCGTTGAGATTCCCTTCAATGAAAAGAAGGGATTAGTAACCATGTCACCGAAGTCTCGTACGACCCTATGAGTTTCCCTGCCCCTTGACTTTTACAGTCCAAGATCTTTCGTGGATTGTATTCATTTAGTACCTGATACTTCGTTTGTTCAATTCATCATTGACAAAAAGATTTACCACATTTGAATAAAATATGGAACTTACACAACCAGAACATTTTCGTGTGTTCGGCATCCATTGGACTAGATTGACTTCTGTCAAATGATACATCTTCAGCTTGAGTAGATCCCATTTGTTAGATTGCATTGCATTTCTGTGACTGATTCCCACTTGCGTAGACAGACATCAGGTACCTTTTATCGAATTCCTAGTAATCGTTGCTCTCACTTATGTTAACATACTTTTATCTGTTGTCGTGATTTGATATTTCGCGTCTGTTTACATCGGAACTAGAACCTGTACTTTTGAGTTCCTTGATAAGGTTCTCCACGATGTCATAGGTTATCTGCGTTCTAACCGTTTTTCTGTTTTTCTTTTAAAGGTGAGATTTTCCCTTCCATTTTTTATCTAAAAATCTTTTAACCCTTTCTAGGGCCGTGGGAAGTATGCTTCCCACCAAATGTATCAATCTTTGTATGAAATTATGTAGGTTGGCATAAGTTCTGACAAATTTCTTTAGTAAGTTAAAGAGCTGAAGCATCTAAGTTTCTATCTCAGACAAAATGATGTGTCTTGATTTGTTACTTAATTATTAATTAACCAAATTAATTAATTAATCAAAATTAAATTTATCTAATAAGCTAAATGAATCCACTTTCTTATTCTAATTTCAAGCCTAAAAATATTTTAACATAATATGACTAGAAAAAAATGGCCCTTTAAAGGGTTAAAGTAATTTTTAATTAATGTTAGAGATGTCATTGATTGCTTTGCGATTTTACATGGAATACTCATCAGAGTAATTTCAAGAGTTACGAATAAACAAAGATTAAAAATCAAAATATATCCAGATTCACTTCAAAGGATACATACCAATGAAAGCTGGTTTTCAGAAAATGCATTTTATTTGGGGATTCTTGATATTCAAACTAGAAACTCAATGGTAGAATTTATATTGAGTGTTCTGTGTTTTTGCATTAAATGATCTGCGTAATAATTTCGAGAGTTACAAATAATATTATTTATTAACATTATTTTATTAACTCACTCTATTTTGTGATTGATAAAATTCAGTTCTCATTACATACTTCGAAGATATAATATTTATTTATTAATATTTTTTTTCTATCTTTAACTTAGTCTCAAAATAACAAAAAACAAATTAGGTTGTAATATGTTAAAGAAGAATTAAAGAATTTCACTATATTTAATAATAAATAAGTATAAAAATGATGTGTTGCATTTATGCAAATCTGAAACATTAACCTTCATATGAAAAAGAAGAAAAGTTGCTGATTATTTGCATTTGGTTTTCATAAGAGAAAAATTGTTTTCGATAAATATTTTAGATTTAAGAAAAACTATTAAAATATTAACTATCAATTATTACGAAAGACTATTAAAAGATTTTAATCAAATTAATTCAAATGCATTGAAATAATTGTAGAATTTTTCTGTGGGAGTAATTTAGGGTCAAGAAAAACCTCATGATAGGTTCTATATTTTTAACAGTTTCTTGCATAGATATTTTAATTAAAATCACAATTTTTCTAAAAGTTATTTAAAAAAATCTGACCTGCTATTTGGTTTTAAAATAAATTCAAACGCTCTTTTTATAGCACACTTTTATATTTTAAATTATAAGTTATCACACTTTCCCAATATTTGAACAAATTAGAGAATACAAATAGATAATTTAGGCAGTATGACATTTATAAATGCACATTTAACATAATATCGAAATTCAAAATGAAGATATTTGTTTCCCTAGAAATTTCCAACCCTTAATATCATTTCAAAATGATACTCTTCAGTGATGTTGATATTGTGAAAACCAATACTATGTTGGGCTATTTTAATGCAACTACTCTTTCTAATAAAACTTTTAGTACTTAAATGCTAAAGTATCAGGCGTCAAATGCACATCTGCCTTAAAGGTGAGCTACACTGCGTATAATGTATTGACGCTTTTAGCATAAAGTATTAACCTCTTGAATTTTGAGTAAGCCTTCCTGTGTGAAGGATAAAGTATTTAAATTATGCGCTTGGAATTTTCTTTTTTCTCCTCTTACCAGCGATAAGCGTCCGCCTTAATCAATGACTTCAGACAAACCCGCATCAAATATGATGCGTGGAGCAGTATCCGTTACCATGGTAACCCGATGAGTCGCGATTGCAGTTGCAGTCATTTCATAGGCATAATTTTCTGCTTCCTTGGAGAAACGATATCAACGAGGACATTTAATTAACCTTGATTGTCACAGAAGAGAGAATACTGGCTTCGGATAATTTTCCTATTGTTTCTGAAAGGTTGCATGAAAGAAATGAAAATAAGTGTGGATTCAAATGGCATGTCTCATGAAAATGAATCTTAGGGTTTTTTGGCGAAGATGGAAATGAATCTTAGGGGGTTTTGGCTATTTGTCTGGCGCTGAATGTTTCTAGTCTGTTACTATTTCTGTTGTATATATTTAATTGATCTGTTGTTAGAAAGGAGAGAAACGGTAAGGTTTAATGTACATATTTCATAAAGGTAGTATAATTTCAAAAGAATAATGTTACATTGTTCAAGTAATAGCTTTACACAAAAAGAAAAATATGCATATTTAAAGGACAAAGTAAAGATGCCCCATATTCAAAATCGCTGGATCGAAATTTATTATTCTAAGGAATATTCGATTATTGTATTTCTTAGAGATTATAGCATTGCGAATTCTTGTATGCGACATTCGTGCGCATTACATCGGATTTTCAGGGGGTTTAGTTTAATTTATTAACGTCCCGTAGTAAAGCAACACACTAGAGCTATTTAGAGACGGACCTCGTAATTTTGAACCGCGGTCAGATGACGAGGACGTCAACTGAGCTGTCACCCTCCCCCCTCTCCACACCGCACCACACCAGCTGGAGGACGTTTGGCTTGACGGATTTAGCGTACAACAGACCCACTTACACGACTGTTCTTCGGTGGAATTGGGTCTCGAACCTGAAACCTAACGGCTCACGAGCCGAGACCTTACCGCGGCCCATTTTCAGCTGGAGAAAGGATCAAACGATCACATAATATTGCTTGAAATTTAAGTATCTGAGCTGGAGCATTCGCAAAAGTGTCACCTTCTTCATGTAGGTGTTCAAAGTAGTCAGAAATAGACGGATTTGTATCGAAATATAGTGTCGTTTTATTTATTTAGCGAATTACTCATGACAAATTTCTTTTGTAATAATTTAACATTGCATTATTTACCATATAAACAATGAATACCCTATTATCACGAAATATGTATGGCATAACTACAACGTTATTCTATATTTTGAATGCTGGGCAAATTCTTGAAGATATCATAACAATGTTATTGTGTATTTTGTGTTAATATGTTTATTATCAATAATTAATAGTATCATGGCTATCATTAGTATTGAAAAATATAAATGTAATATATTATTTTAAAAAAAGTATAAAAGTATTAGCGATTCAATTTTTCTGAATGTTGAATTACTGAAATGGGGTTATTTCCCTATTGGGGTTTACATTTTGAATATTTAGCAGAAAACATGCAATATCTACATAGAAAACAATTGATTTATAAACAAAGCGTAGTCTATCATAAGTAACTTGTCTATCATAAAATCTATCATAAGTATCATAAGTTCACTTCTATAAACATATTTTTTCTCACACAGAAATTTTTTGCCGATAAATTAAAAAAAAAAATGAAATATAAAATGTAGTTTCTGAAAGAAATTATCGAAATTCATTGATCAGTCTTTTTAGAAACTTATGCTCAAAGCCTTCCAAGTTTCATTTTTAAGATACATTTTAATTTCTTGAATTGCGCATTCTTAAAAGTAGTTCAAAACTGGAATGCACTAACTTTTAACTTTCTATTCTTTTAGATCTCAAACTTTTTATAATGTTTCCTTTTCGAAGTATAAGTCAGTTTCAAAAACTGACTCATTATTTGAAAATATGCGGAGAAAAATAAAATTTTTGAATTATCTCTTTGTTTTATCCTTACATAAAGAAAATTTCACTCAAGGAAAAGATATTTTAAAAAAAATGCTCTTGAAATCTAACAGCAATTAAAACAAACAAAAAAAAAAGTGTCAAGAGCTTTATTGAACAGAAAGGATAAATTTTCGCCTCCCCTATTTTATCAGCAGAAAGGACGCATTCATTTAACATCCAAGAGAGCCAAATCAACCTTTTGGTTTTGGAGAGTAGATTGGCTCTCGGAGCGAAGCACTATAATTAACGATAGTGAAATTATTATAACCGAATCCAATAATAATAGCGCCTCCAGAATTTCTCTCTGAAATGAATTCCTCGTTTCAGCGGTTACAGTTTCTCGTATTAATTTCAATCAAATAATACAAGATTGTTTAAAATAATAAGAATTTTCTCGAATATTCTAATAATCATGGCGAATTATTAACCGCCAAGTTATGTAAATAGAATAAACATTTTGATTCAGTTTTTGTCGGACATATTCTTTCTTGATTTAAGAAATGCACGTTGAAACTGTTTGAAACTGTCTTAGGAAAATATTCAAAGAGATGCATCAAATATAAACCAAAAATATCCAAATAAATTTTATAAATTAAACAAGCATTACAAACAAATAAGAAAAAAAAGTTATCCATTATTCTAACGTGTTCTTTTCCTAAATATTCTTCTTTGTGTTTAAATATGTATGCTTGTAAGATCACACCATCAAAAATTTTTTAATAGTATTTGATTTGATATTAAAGGAATAGTAGATTTCCAAATTAGTGATGAAAAGAAATGATCAAGCTATGAATTATCCTTTATGATAATTCATAGCTTGAATTATCATAATTGATAGCTTGATAGTTTTCATCAATTCATAGCTTGATAGTTTTAAAACATAATCTTATACGCGAATATAGCAGCTTTATGGTATACTTTACCAAATAAAATGAATAATGAATGTTCAGTGGTCAAAATTTATTAAAAATCATTCAATCCTTTTTTTTTCCGAAATATAAGTTTTTTATTAAATTTATATATTTACGAAATGCTCTCTGCGTGGTAAGTTTTGTGAATAATTTACTATAAAATTTTTAATTATGATTCAAATCATGTGCTAAAAGAAAACTTGGAACGCGTTCTTGAATAATAAATTTTTTTTATAATTAATCCTTAATTTAAAGTCAGAAAAAATATAAAATTATAATGAAAATTTAATACGTATGCATAAAAATGTTTTACACAATTAATTTTGTTGTTGTTGCTTATAATGGCACTTGCCATGGACAAGCTTACTGACGAAGTCAGCGATTTTAAGCCAGGGAGCGTGTCTTGTTTTAGTAGCGCCAACTATGACCAAGAGTACGTCTTAGCTATTCACGCATCACATTCGCTTGCACAACCCCTTTTTATAAGGGGGAGGGCACATTCACATATCTCACATATAGAACAGATGAAGAACAACCATGACCGAACTGGGACTTGAACCCAGGACGCCCAGATCACGGGGAAGAAGCGCTACCCGTATGTCAGGACACTGTATACACAATATATCAAAATAATACTTAAAAATATGAAAATAATATTTAGTTTTGTTTAAAATATATATTTTGTCAATTATTAAAAAAATGAGAAAAAATAAAGGAAGTTAAAGCTCATGGAACATCTTCAGAGCTCTAAATACTAGAAAGTTTCAAAATTTTATTTAAATGACATTTTTTTTTTTAAATTTGCAAATCTGAATTCTAATACATATGTATACAGATACAGTATACATATGTATACACATTTCATTACTCTAACTCAATAATTTAGAAAGATATCTAAATATCTAAATACAATTTTTGTCCCTTCAACTATTTATTGAATTATGTACTTAAGCGGCAAAGAATAAATAAATCTTCAAATCAAAATTGTATCAATGAACATGGCTTCTGAAAACAGAAATAACTAGATAAACATGCAATATTGCTAGATAAATTAGTTCCATAAATTTATGTTCTTCGTTAAAATAACATTCAAATAATTCTTTACTCCGACATCCATTCCGTTTAGCGGAAAGGAAGTCATAACAGTAAAATTATTTTAAAACAAATCTCTGTAGAGTTTAGGATTTACAGCGTAGAAATTTTTGAATTTTTTTTCTAATGTTAAAATAGTTTTTTAGACTTCTACAGATACTTTGATTATGAATGCAGTTCAAGCAGACATTTTATCTTCCCATGGTATGGCAAATGGACAATACAATGAAAACAAAAGATTTCACTCGTATGACTGCTTTCGTTTATTAAATGCCCAATGCGAAAGTCACTGTATCAAAATTTCTATTAAATTTAGCAATTAATTTTTAAGTATCATCAACAACAGAATATTGGAAAATTACACAAATTTATTTTATACGAGATTTAAAATTGATTATGAAATGCAATTCATTTGTATAATACATATTTAAATAATTAAAAATAGAAGGAAAAAAAAACTATAAACGACTGCATTAAGAAATATATTCTGAAAAATTCTGCAAATACAAGAAGAAAATTTCGAAAATTTTAAACATGCCACACGGTAAGCAGAAATAAACTTAAATTCCATGCTAAAAGCGTAGAGTTGCTTACGAAAAAGTTTGATGTCTGTAATTTTCTTTTACAGATTAATTTTATATTTAAACTTAAAAATCTTAATTAGATTTAAGCTTTGTTATTTGGAAACAGGAATTGCTTGGATACTTTTAAAACAATTCTACGATAAAATACTTGATATTTTTCGAGTATTTTTGAAACTTATTTTTCCTCTTCTGGTTTGCAATAAATCTATCTATACATCACCTATCTTAAGATGCGATAAGAAAAGAGGAGAATGCAAGACTCATATGGTGATAAAATACAAATCAAATTAGATATAAAGCTGAAATGAAACTCAAGATTGAAATTACAACAATTGCAGAAGAAAAACAGTGGTACAAAAGAAAAATATTAAATACATTATTTGCTTCTCAATATATTTCTTATCAACTAAAAAATATTCTATGCAATATAGTTAAGATCAATTCGATAGCTGTCTTCATTTATAATATATTTCTTTCTATGTGCCTCTGTCTAATGTAATAATAAGAAATTGGTTCAGCGATCTCAATTCATTTCAGTTTGATTAATAGAAGCAGAAAATTGCAAAAGGGACATATACTTAAGGTTCCTTTTTTATTGGGTTGTTATCATAAAGCAGAAAGATGTTTGCTTTATTTTGGTCATCAAGATATCAGAAAATATGATTTGTGGATCACCAGCGCTCAAATAGGAGATTTCCACAAGTTATAAACGTAATAGCTCTTAATAGCTAACCATTAAACGGCTTGAAGGACAAATCAAATCTTCACTTAGTGGTGAAGATGAAATGCAATTAGTTTTGATTTATGGCTCTTCAATTTCGTTGATAACTTCTTTCCTCTTACAATTGGCTCTTAGGTTGCTCATTTGTTATTCATGGAGCGCTCATTTTTAACAATATAAATAATATTTGTATTCGACAAATTTTATTTAAAAAATTTATAAAATCAGAAGTATTCTTCATGTCATTTTATTTCTTATTCGTCGTATTTTTGTAACATTGTAAATTTTTAAAATATCTGTTTTTCGAATAGTTATGAAAACTTTGTTGCATTTCTTTAAATCTCTCCTCTATCATTATACTTTAATATTATTATCGATTTTAGTTTGTAAATTAAAACAATATCTATGCATCTTTTAAGAGGTGAAAGATAGCGTATAGATGAATAGATATATACCGAGGTTTTTAGTAAAAATATTTAGATTTTTACATTAAAATAATTAACGTAAGTTCGCATAAAAGTATGTTTATTACGACATAATGATGAAAAAAATTTATTTTTAAACTGTATATTTATCACAAGGGTGAAAAATTACATTTTTATTACATTTTTTGAGTATTAATTATGCATTTTTTTATTTTGTTAGACTAATATGCACACATGTAAGCGTTTAGGGAAAATCACTTAATAGCTATTTAACGTGCTAATTGTCTGAGAGTATTAGGTACAACTTTATGAATCGATAAAAGTTATTGTATAATTTTTCACTAAGGAGACAAATTAAGTTCGAAATTTTTGACTGGAGTCCATTATGACTATAAAGGGAGAGAGAATAACTTCACATTCTTCTTTATCACCTCTTTAATTAGCATTCTATTATTTCTCTTCAAGTAATTAATCAATTTTGATAAATTACGAGGTCGAGATATCAGTATGGCATTTCACATACTCCTCGAAATCGATGTTTACTCTCAGGATATTCCAGTGTTTTCCAACACAGAAAACGATTTATAACCGAATGCTTGAATCCTATAAACGAAACATTTTATCACTACAGTGGTTACGGATGGATCGGGGCTATGATGAAATATAGTATAAAAGAGAAACATATAAGCGGTGTTTTACTCTATCTGATTTGCAAATATTTGAGAATGATCTTTCATATTTGTATCATTCTCCTCAAATTGTTCGTATAATTAGAAAAAAAAAATATTTTTCTCTGCTTTTATAAACTGCTCATTGCAAATGATAAAGAGCAATTGTATATGAAATGTAAATATGTCAAGATTTAATTTGATATTTAGTGACCAATCATAAAGGAACTTCCCTACAATGCTAGGAAACATTATAATTGTCAGAGCAATCAATGTCAAGTATCACACTCGATCTAGATGCTGTATTTCACTTAAATGGTAAAATTAATACAGCTCAGCATTTCCATATTATAATTTCAAGTTATAAACAAAACACTCATAAAAGGCTGCTATTTCCTAATTTTTCCACAAAATGATATTAATTCCTTTTCTGATGAACTTAATAAGCTCGTCTGAAAATTGAAATACATATCATTTTACTTCATTTCAATTTTATATTAGTATAAGTAATGAAGAGAATGTATCAGTATTTAAAATTAGATGACTAAAATTTGAAATCAGATTGATTGGAGGATGAAAAAACAAACTGTTGCTAGGGTGTGTAAATCTCCTTCACGATTGCTCGAATAATTTGGGCTTAATGACTTATAGCTTTACGAAGCAATGATTTTTTTTGTCTAAGCAATATAAAGCATTTGAATAAATTCGTATGTCTGGGACATTTATCAATAATTTTGTTTCTGTTACTTTCTGTCTGGGTTGTGTTATTTTTTATTTCAACCTTCTTATGAATAAATATTACGAATATCCTAACCATAACAGATATTTTAAAAATAACTCCAGTCACTTATATAAAATCAACATTAGAAATTGACAGGTATTTATAAAAATAATTGCAATAAAATCATAAAGCTGTAATTTATCATTTTTATCATTTTTCATATTAATATCGCCGACGTAATATTTTAATATAAAACCAGGTTGGTCATTAAACTTATCATAATTCACAAAATATGAATTAAACACCCAAATCCATATTAAATAGACTTTACAGAACAGGAATATATTATTCTATGCAAATGTAGTATATTTTCTCAATAGATTCGACGGTCTAGCGTTTTTATTTTTTCACTTTGAAACTGTTAAGGATGCACTTATGGAAATACTGCAAAAATCAAAAAAATTATTTCGAAGCTATCTTGTACTCTTTGTTTTTGTAATGCTATCATGAGTAAAACAATTGATTTCTTTATTTAACACTTATAAAAAAAAATATGGATCACAATGAGACATAAATGTCACATTGTTGCCCTGCTTTTTTCTTCATTTATTTGTTAAAACATTAACAATATAGATATACGGGTTTTAATATTTTCTAAAATCTGACAAATCATCTGATATTTTTTTGGGTCTTTGAATTTTAAAATCTTAAACAGTTGAATTATTATTTGATTTTAAAATTATATTTAAGGAAACTTAAATATTTTCATGTAAAGAAGACCACCTTTGGAAAACAGGTAAAACGAAAAAAAATCTTTAAATATTATTATTTTAGATATTTTATACAATTTCAATAATTCAAAGAAATTCTAATAATTAACAAACGACGTTCCCTTGAAGAGGCAGTTCATAGGCCTAAAGTAATGAAATTTATAGCTTCATACCTAGGTCTGTTTTAATCGCATGAAATTAAAGATTTCTTAACTGCATTTTAAACTTTTTTTTACTGAAAATGATCCTGTGTAAAATATATTATATTAAATATGATTAACAAGATCGAATGTTCTTTATAAAAATTTTGATTTCCTAATTTACACAGAATTTCATAAACTAACTCAAAGAACATAGAATGTAATACTATATGTCAGTTTAGAGTACTTTTTCGAAATGGAAGTATATGTCAATACATAATGATTTAGAAATTAGTTGCAGCGGCAGAGATAGAGCATATGCACCTGATATATTTTTCATGCTGTTAACGTCCGGATTAAGAAGTTATTATTTCAAAATAATTGCTGAAAATGTTGTCTAAAATTGAAAAATAAAAATTAGTATACGCTAGACTGAAATTTATGCAAAGTGAGAATTTTTCTATTGAACATAAGTAACAGTTATTTTATATGTTAAAAAATATGTATTTGAAAATCTGGAAAGTCTATGTTTGAAAATAAAGCTTTAAACAATACTCTTCTTTATTTGATCTTGTAAATCTCAAAAACAGTGCTGCAAAACATGTGCTTTAAACAATACGCTTCTTTATTTGATCTTGTAAATCTCAAAAACAGTGCTGCAAAACATGTGCTTTAAACAATACTCTTCTTTATTTGATCTTGTAAATCTCAAAAACATGTGCTTTAAAAAATACTCTTCTTTATTTGATCTTGTAAATCTCAAAAACATGTGCTTTAAAAAATACTCTTCTTTATTTGATCTTGTAAATCTCAAACATGTGAATGCTAAGAGTTATTTTTGGAAAACTTAAAAGAAATATTGAAAATTTAGGGCTAACCATTCATTTTAAATACAGTTGCATAAATTTACTTTTATTTTAAATTTTGTAAATAAAAAGTCATACTCAAAGTACTAAAATTATGCTTAGCATTAAAACCTTCTTTTTCTTTAGTGATAACAATGAAAATTTTATATGTGTGGATGTTTGTGTGAGTATATATTTTTAAATAAGTAAATAATTTTTAAGTAACTATTTCAAATAATGTTTCGCTTTTTTAAAATTTATAACACTTCTCCTTTCTTCATATTGTCTAGGAAATTAATTTAGTTACAAAATATAATAGTTTATTTTATTCTTTACCTGTTCAAATAATTATTCGGATAGTGAAAGATTTCTTAGACAAAAGAAGATCCTTTCTTTCCGTCATCATTTAAAATAGCAGACATCGATGATAAACAAGTAATTAGAAATCGAAGAAGTGTAAACAATTTTATCAGACACAAAAGAATAATTTTCTTCTCTGCCATTTTATTAAGAATGTGGAAAGAGCTTACCATAGCAGATGAAGGGAAACAAATTATATTTCGCATCTATATCCGATAAAATCGCTCTCCTAATTACTAGATGCAATGTAAACTTTACTCAGTCGATAAAATTATTTTAATTAAAGTATACCTGGCTAATTTAACGCTATTTAGAAGTTGAGAATTCTAGTTAATGTTCTCATAATTCGAGTCATTTTCGGTGATAAGTAAAGAATGCAAATAAAAGAATCATAGCTTTGATTCATGACATTTACTTTCACTTTCCTTATGAATTTTGGAAATACAATGAAAAGGAATTTTAAAATATCAATATTTATAGAAAAAGTTATTCGAAATGTATTAATAAGATGTGAATGTCATCAATAGTACTCATTTTAAAAAACAAAAATCAAGATAAGTTTTTTTTTTTTTTTTAATTTTGGGATGTAATTTTGAGTGCATTTTATAATATTAAATTAAAGATCATTGATGCAAAAAGCATTAACAGTTAGAGACTATTTTTGAAAAATATATATATTATTTTCTTTGATTTTTTCCTTTGAAAATATTCTGTTTAAGAAGAATTTTTATTAGACGATTAAAAAATGTATTTATGTGATTATCATTATATATTTTTTTTACAATTTTATTTAATTTTCTAAAATATTCTCCAAAATCATCTAGGAATTTACTTTTTTCCATATTTAAATCTTAGTTTAAAATATTTTTTTTGTAATTTTATCTTTTTCAAGATAACGAAGATTACATTCTATTTCAATATCAAGAATTCCCTAACGAAACTGACAACTGATTTATTTAAGATTGTCGAATTAGGGAATTACGTTTATCGTCTTTTGTATAAGGGGATTCGAAATTTTTAAGATTACAGAAGATTAATCTTATTTCTATGAACTCATTATAGAGTCTTCCACTCTTATCATAGTCTCTATAACTCCATAAAGTGTTTACAGTTTAAACATCTTGCATGTAATGTAAAACTGCAATTTAAATCATAATCTTCAAGATCTGCTAACATAAACTCAAGATTTAAATTCATGGATAAATTTAGCTAGCAAACTTTATGGATCATTTTTTAAAAATGAATTTCGGTAATAATTGAACTGAAAATATTAAATTTAAAATAGATATTTAGGATATTTTTAATAAAAAAAAGGTTATTACCTATGTATTTGAACACTATTGTTTGTAATTCGAACCCGGACTTTGAGATTTGTCGTTGAACATTTATTATCCCTGAATTTCAGTTAAATTCAGATTAAACTTTTTTGCCACTCTAAAGTAAGCCTTACATTAAGCCAGTTACAATTTAACCAGTAAGACCACGTACATGCAGATGCTATGCAATAGCAAGTAATTGTTCCATTGTGCCAAGCATTCGCTATTGTCCGCTCTTTAAGCGCATACGCAATCTTCCTTCTCCATGCCATCCTCTGACCGCGGTTCAAAATTACAAGGTCCACCCCAAAATAGCCCTAGTGTTGCTTTACAACGGGACGTTAATATAACTAAACTAAACTAAACCCTCTCCATACTTAACCTTATTGGTATCTTATAACTGACTAATGGCAAACCCACCTTAAGATCCCCAGTATGCGCTGATGAAATGTGATTAACATTAAACTAAATTCCTGTGGTCTGTGCATTTTATAGTTTAATTCATCTTTAATGCAAATAACGGTTTCAATTACTATCATTACATGATTGCTCAAACCTCTAATTAGCCCTATTTTCACATTCCATCTTTCTAAAAGTTGAAACTTATACAATCATGTATTGCTACACAAATGTGTGTGCAAAGGAGTTTTAATTCAAATTTTTATTTTGTTTCTCTACTTGTCACAATTTTCTAGTTTGTTGTACACCAGTCAACGCAGAAAATTCAAATAACTCTATTTAAAATAAATGTCTTGATTTTTTTTTAAAGACATCTAGATGTGAATTTTTTTGGATCCATAAAAATTGTACAATTAATATGGTGGAAATTTCATGTCCTATTCTAAGATTTACCTCAAAAATATATACTTTTTTCGGATTGAGATTTTAGCATTAATAACCCTAAAAGAATATTTCATTTTTGACACTATATAATATAAACTGTGGTTAAGAGATTCGAGGTTTAAAGATCCAAAATTCCTTGGCAGTACTCGCTGTTACATTCTGCCCAAGGCAAAGTGTTGGCTGTTTTGTTAATGGATATCAGAAGAGAATAGGGCTTGCCCATATGTACATATGTGTAACCACATCACAAATTACCAATTACCTTAAAACTGAAAATATATGGAATGCGTCTAAGCGCTTTATGCATCTTACATTACAGTTAATAAGACTATGATATTGCAACTTGTAATTTCAGCTGTGAATTACAGTTAATAATGAATATATCCTCATATCTAAGAATAAAAAACGAAAAAAAAAAAGATCACATGAACTCATGAATGTTAATTCTGTTTACATCATGGAAATGGATGTATTCATCTTCGAAGCCTACCGGGAAAATATTCTTATCTTGCATAAATTTAAAGGAAACAACATGGCGGCAGACATTTTTTTCTTTTTTCAAAACATCTATCTATATAAAGGAATATAAAGGAAAAATAAAAATTCCGTTGTATAAAGGAATTTTTATACGAAGCCAACTATTGCACGCAATAATTGTTTTAATTTTGTAGTTGAGAAAATGTTGCCCCAATAATGACAAATGATTGTTTTAACAGAACAACTGTGTTTCATTGTCCCATCGGAATCACGTGTTCTTCCTGAGGTAGGCGTGGTCTTCTATTACGCTGCAATTGTTGCCCTCGTTGTTTGAACGCTGCTTAAGGCAATTCAATTATTACCAAATACTTCAGCAGCTCTTCATATTCACAATCTTTCTAGACTAACCTGCCATCCAGCAACCAGATTCACTCCTTGTCTTAAAGTTTGTTAAGCTCTAGAATGGTGCAAGAAATATTAAAATGAGTTTTCTTTGCTTCCATACCGTTCATCTTTTTCTGCAAAGATGATTTGTTTTGACTACCAGTGACATCACTTATAAAAAGAATTCGAGCACCAACGTTACAGCCATGAAGTTCAAGACAATTAGGCCAATTTTTATTATAATCATAGCAAGGTGTTACTTTTTTAACTACCAAAATGTAGTTTGCCTGCAATGACAGTTCTCTTTTATTTAAAGGAATGAAATCGACATTTAATTGAAGATTAGTTGTACTGTTCAATGTGTTAAAAGGTAAGTGGTTTAAATATTTTATACCATTAGTGATATCATGTTGGGCATATTGCATAAAATATTTTCTTTGTTATAGACGTTGGCGATTTCAATTTTTGTTAGATTGAAGAGATTCTAGGGTAATTATTTAATGCTCTCTTAAAATTGCAATAATTTCGAGGAATAAATTTCTAAGCACAAGAAGTAAAGTAATTCGTTAGCTATCTACAAATTTTGTTTTTATAAAATAGTGTTTAAAAATTATTTTTTATTAGAACACTCTGTTTTGCAAACACTGATTGGTGTTCATTTAAATATATATATATATATATATATATATATATATATATATATATATATATATATATATATATATATATATATATAATATAATATAATATAATATAATATTGCTATTTCAAACAAAATTTATGGGTTTTTTAAAGCGATATATTTATCCCTTAAATGATTTTTTTACTATACCATTGTGAGAATTTATGGCTAAAGTGTAGTAAAGAAATTTTGCGTTAAATGATTATATTATTTGATCATATTACCAAAACTATTTCGAGATAATTTTCTCTATTCATCTATATGTGCAGCTATCACTCACAAATGCTTTTACTTCTCAAGTATTTAATAAACATTAAATACCCTTGAGTCATCAGTGGAGAAAAAAAAAGTGAAATAAAAAATAAACTCCTGATGATTTTTTAATTTTTATTCCTATATGATACGTTTGGTTTATTTTTCATGCCATTGATAACTTGATTTTCTTAATATTTTTTGAAACATTATAATAAATTTATTTGTTGTAAATCACATATTTTTTTAATGAGATGTTATTACTTTGAAAAAGGACTTTATTATAAAAAGTGTGCGTAATTTAAAGTAACACAATTATAAATTCGCAATATGATACGCAATTTACAAAAATACAAATACATATTGAGGAAACGGAAAAAGTTGAACAAAATTATGATTTGAGGAGACGTAATAATACAATCTTAAATATTTCTAATAATAGACGAGTATGCAAGCGTAGTATTGGTAAAAGCCGATTTTATGTGTAAAATACAAATTTGCTAATAGCTCACAAAATTGTCATTTGTGCTGATCAAATATTAATGCAACTTACATTTTGGAGAAAGATCATTATGTTGAAAGTTGAACAAAATACTGAATAAAATATTTGATATGTTTGCAAAAACGTGACATATTTGTTTATTCTTTCTCTTATGTTCTTAATTTATGAACAGTTTTCCTCATAAACATGTTTCAATTTTGATTCAAGATTTTCAACAAATCAATTTAATAATTTTTGAAATCGTTTCTTAGCCAACTAATTTTATTTCGATTTTTAAAACCGTTAGAACTTTGAATATGATATATTTCATATTCGTTGATGTTTTTCAGTTTATTATTATTATCATTATTTGCAAAGAATGTAACATTTTTTATGTATGAATGTAACATTATTTGCAAAGAATGCAACATATTTTACAGCATTAAATCGTTCCGACAGTAAGCATTATAAAACCTTAATAAATATATATTTCCATGCAGTTGAAGATTTTTAGTCTTCAAAAAATCGCCTCAAAAGATATAATACATAATTGATCCAAAACCAATTACAAATTCAATGGTAAAATGAATTATTTTAATTATTTAAAGTTTTGAAAATAGTAACTGGTAAATTATGTTTTATTGAATCGTTAAGAACAATCAATCTTTAAGTGGATTTGTCACGAATCATTTCGCAAATTAAGCAAATGAACATTTTCACGTCAACCTTTCGAACGATATATTCTGCTAATTCGAGTTGGGATTCTCTCTATCCATGACATATTTAGGTATTGTCTATCTAAATGTTTCAACGCTCCATTAGATTCATTACTTTAATGGAATGTGTCTGGTTAGATTAGGAGTAGTATCTCAATTAATTTGTTGCAATTAATTTGAATCATAGCAATCTGCTGTTCGAATTCCAGCTAGTTACAAACAAATCTCAGCATTGTATTAAATATCTTTGATTATCAAGGTTTTTGAAGAAAGATCAGAATTTTGATTCAAATAAATTGCTTTAAAAGAATAAGAGTTTCATAAGTATTATTCTATATTAGAAATTACCCAAATCTGACTGTTAGTGTTGTACTGAATTGGTTAATTTTGAATTGGTGTTTGCCAAAAGAAAACTTGACATTAAACTTTATTCTTGAACTAAATAATTTTTTTTTTCAAATATTGTAATCCTTACTTTATTTTTGTTGAACAAATCTTTTTGTACAATCATCCGAATTTAATCAGAAATTTAATGACCTTTTGATCATTATATTGTCTTGTATTCTTCTCTAAATAAATTCATGTATAATCTATAAAGATTAGTTTTGGTGTAATAAATATTTAACTAGTAATAATTAAGGAGTAGTGCAAGCACTGTATTATCAAAAGTTAGTTTTAGGTGTCAAATTGGCTAATAACTCAGAGAATTGTCCTTTGAACTGATCAAATGAAAATGCAAGTTATATTTTTAAGGAAGATGACTATGCTGAAAAGTATTTTTTTTTTCAAAATCTAAAATATTATTTATTCAATATTCTTTTTTATGAACAGTCTTCTTCATAGAATCATTTGAGTTTTGTATCTAAGTTTATTCTTTGGAAAGCTACATTGATTCTTTAAAATGTTTTATAGTGCTTCACAATCGGAAGAAATAGAAAATGTCATTGTATTTACCAGTTGAACCTCAATATTTAAAGATTTCGAATAATCTATCTAATTACGTGAACCATTCCTAGCTTTCTTTCTTTTGCCGCAGAATATTCCCGAACTTGGAATCTTTAGGATTCCCTGTCGTTTGCTATCATTTAATAGTTTGCTATTTCTTGCTATCATTTAATAGTTTTAGAGAAAGGATAATCTAATAGGATAGCAGGCGTAAACTAATTAACGAATAGGTGCGAATCCTGGGACAGCCAACATGTTAAATAATAGTGCTTCAAAAGGTTAAAGGAGTGTTTGAGGCTACAGGTCCGAAAGTTTAAATCTAATCAATTTTTATTTATTTATTTTTATAACAATTTGTATTAATGCTTCATTTAATATTCTAGTTCCACACTATCTAAGGTTAAGCTTACGAAGTCTCTTATAATTCCTATAAGAATAATGAATCTTTTTTAAAAACTCATCACGGTATTGAAGAGTATGAAATTCCTATAATATCCAACAGTACATTACATTTCTACAACAAATACACGATGCTAAAACAGAGTAACGAACAATATCAAAATAATAACGACCATTCCAGAAATTAAATAAATATAAAGGAAAAGTTGTCAGAATATTCGATTCTGCACGTTCAGAAAAAACCTTTCGTTCCAAGATTAATCATGCTTTTTTTTTTGTGAATGTTTAAAACGACCTTAAAACCTTCAAGTGCCTGCCTTATAATTGCCAAAATTTGAAATGCTGAATAAAATATTGCGTTCATTTTTTAACAGACGGCTTTAATTAGTCTGGATCGAATTTAACAAAAACAAATGATTTTAGTTTTGTAAATAATAGTCAATTGATTCTTATGGAGACTGAGTAATTAATCATTTAAAAAGCAGCCATCCTTTCTGTCACATTAATAAAAGTATTCCTGGCCTTGATTGTCAAACAAGTAATTAGAAAACTACAAAGTGTCAGTGTCTTCACCGAAAACAAAGGAATAATTTTCTTTTAATTTTATTAGCGGAAGGATCGAGCACCATAATTAATGAAAACGTAATTATTGAGAGGTTTCATTTTCTAACTAAATTTAAGTCTTTTTTTTTTCTTTGCCAGAATTACTGATCGAAATGTAATCTTCCTTAATAGATGCAGTTACTCTTAATTAAAGTGCAATGGAATAAAGTAATCGATTAAAATGGGAGAATTTTGAAATATGTTCTAATAATTTCTATGAATTTGGTTACAGCCGTGTGATAAAAATAATGAAATCAATATTTTGATTACTAATGTTACCTACATATTCTTCTGTATTTTTTTTAGAAATTCAGTTAGTGATTATGAAAGAACTTAATGTGATATGAAAAATATTTGAAATTATAATCATTAAAATAAATCATCATTAAAAATATTCATGATAGCCAAGAATTGTGTAATGATTGTTACAGTATCTTCATCTAGTAATAATGAATGTTACAATATCTTCATTGATGATATTGTAATGATAAGATATTGTAATGATTGTTACAATATCTTCATCTAGTAATAATGGATATATAACTATTTTATTTTTTATATTTTAACTTACATTTTTCACTATAAACTTCCATCATAATGAATAGATAAATCCTTTGCAATAATTACTGGTGCAGCCAAAGTGAAATAAAAGTAAATTGAAAGTTTTCATATATTCGTAAAAAATATTCTTTATTTTCTCATATATAAAATATGAAGAATATTATTATCGTCAAATATTTCGAACTCAAAATTTTGAAGAATCTCGAGGCTATAAACCACCCTAAGTTCGAAAAACACAATTTTGGTATTATGCGTGTCTGCTGGTTTGTTTGTGAAAAAGATGTCTAAAATGCTTTGAGCTAGACAGATTGAATTTGATATATGATCTTAACCCTCCATTGGGCGCAACTAATCTGTGAGATGAAGTCACATTAATTGAGTACTCATATATACTCAAATACTCATACTAAATATACTCAAATGTAAGTGAAAAGTTCTGTTTAATGTTTTTTTAACATACATTCAAAAATTGCATTAATTGAGTACATTAATCTCTTAGATGAATTGCGCCCGATCGTGTTAGGATTTGCATTGTGCCCGACGGAAGGTTAACATTAAATTTGAAAATTTATATCAACTGTTGAATGAAATCCATGCAGAGGAAGACTCTGTCCGCTGTTCGAATATAATTTAGCAGAGTAAATACAAAATCAAGAGAAGTAAATGGAAAATATTCAGTGTACATATTTAACAATTATAGAGTAGACACTATCAAATTTTGTGCCAAATACAACCAGGGATTGATAGTTGGGGTTGATCAGGGGTTCATTTATACTTTCAGAAGCATATGGATGCTATAACTTAAAACCCCAATAACTTACATATTTTAAATTTGATGCGTGATATTTCGACAACAATTGTAGTTCTGTGCCAAATTTTGGTTTCAATCGGCTGGAGAAAACGTGTCTGAAACAAAAATTCACCTTTATTAGAGCGTGCAAGAGAAAGTTTGGGGGAGATCGCTTCTGCTGGTAGTAAAAAGAGCTGAGAAGGGAAATCTCTCATGTTATTGTCTCAATTTCCAATAGGGTCTTCGGGAAATTCCAGATTCCTCCTTAATTAAATATACAATTTTTATACTATTTATGCTTGCCTTACTACAACTATTTATCTTGTATCGTGAATTATTATAAAAACATTAACAGATCAATTGATTTAAAATATTTGAAATTCAACGCAATTTGATTGTAATTTTTTAATGATTTCTAAGAAGAAAATCTGAAGTTATATCCTGCTAGGCAGTTCAAGAAATGAATCGATTGGGATATTAATTTTAGTTTTCTTTCATTTTAGATGCACTAAAAATTATTACAAGTGATTTACTTATTCATTATGGTTAAAGCTTACAATGAAAAATATTCTTTATAATTATGATTCTTTCTCTCGAATGTGTGTACAAATAATTGCTGTCAAGTACAACACTGGTGTAAAAGGACTTTCATTTACTTCGGCAGTAGAATCTGACAACAGTAGGCATTTCATTGCAAAGCATTGTATCAGATGTTGGGGTTGGATTTTTGGCTTGCCAGATCAACTGACCTGTCATGCTTTGATTTTTTTTCATTGGTCGTTGAAAATGGGAATATATGCGTTTCTTGTTGAATCAGTTTTAGAACTTACTTCTCGTATCTTTGAAGTAATAGTAAATAATTAATAATAGTAATGGTAAGTACAGAGATATAACAAGAATATTTCAAAATAAGGAATTCATGTAGGGCAGCATGTTATAGTTGAAATTTCAAAATAGTATGTTTTTGTTAAAATAATTTTCAGATTAGAATGCTTTGTTACAAGTTCATATTGCTGTTTTATTTCTTTTTCTATTTTTTTTAACTCCAAACAGAAAAGAAAGTATTTCTAATTCTGAATTGATGTAATATTTGAAATCGTCAGTTCCCTTCCCTACTGTAAATTTGCCCTACGAGTTCTGAATCACCTTATGTTGGTAATTCGGAAATTGTAACAAGTCTGCTTGCAAAAGTTAATGAAAAATATAAACATGCCGACGGAGAATGCAAGAACGCATCAACCCTTTGCCGTCGGAACGATAATTCGATGCATAATTATCCACTTAATGCACGGGCTTGTTTATTACACCAAAAAACAAAAGCATGCAATTGCTTTAAGTTGAGTTTCCCTGAAAAATGGGTCTACAGCATTTTAACTTTTTGTAAGCATTTTTAAAATTTAAAAACAAATAAATAAATAAAATGTCAAAATGATCCACCGTCTTGAATGGTGGCTAAGAGAAGACATTCGTCAGCAAAGAGTTTAAAGGCCAATTAAAATGGCGAAAGGAATTTGAATAAAAAATATATATTTTTGCAGCAACGCAAAATTGAAATTTCAAAAACATTGTAAATATTTTGTGCAATATTACAAGCATCGCTTCGAGATGCGACTTTTTTTCAGATATATATTTCCCATCTTTACTCAAAGAAAAAGAAATGCATCCAATAATCTTGACTCGTTTAGTTTTTGATTAATGGTAGCAGAAAATTGCGTAAGAGCCATATACAGTCAAGTTTTCTTATTGGGTTGTTATCATAAAAGATAAATAATTTTTATTTTGGTCCTAGATATAGCGGAAAATATGATTTGTAGAGAAGCAGCTTTAACGTCTAAGACACTCAAAGGGGAAACTTTTCTAAGTTATAAGCATAATTGCATTTCCCAACTAGCCGTTAATGTCTTGAAGGACAAATCTTAAAATCTTTACTTAGTGTTGAGGATAAAATGCAATTAGTGTTGATTTATGATATTTGTGTTTGTGTTATAATTTTTTCCACACAATTAGTTCTGTTTGCTTATTTGGTATTCGCAATGCATAAATTTCTAACATTCCAGATATTATCGGTATTCGACAGGGGTTATTTTTTATGATCTAAAAGATTGCCTTCTTAATGTTATTATTTTTAATTCTTAATTCAGCTGTTGTATTTTCGCCATTCGTATAACTTGTGAAATTGCATAAATATTTGTTCTACAAATGAATCTGAACGATTCGTTGATTTTTCTGAAAGTGTGAGTGGTCTTTGTTGTTCCAAATACTTAAATATTAATATGAGATCTGTTAGATGTTTGATTTGCACACATTTGCTTATTTTTATTTTCTTACTATCTCCTATTGGATAAAGTTTGAGATTCGTTAAGATTATTTAAGTTTATCGTTTAGCCTTTTAAAAGTTTATCGTTAAGATTATATTAAGATTATTAACGTTAAAATTATTATATATATAAAGGCTAATACAAGGAATCACTTCATGTGTGATAATCTTATTGAATGAGAATTTATGAGAATGCTATTTTGGATACGAAGATGAATAAATTGTTATTGTGATATAAAAATATTTTTAATAGGCGAATCTATGTAATTTTTCATCCTATTTTTAGAGCAATTTGAGGATGTCTTTGTATCTTCTGGTTCATATTCATGAAAAAAAAAATGGATATTAGTTGCATACCACTTTTGTCTTTAGTGTCAATCCTTGTTTGACATTTACAACGAAGAGCATGCCGAAATGCTTTTTGAAATCGGTGAGCGCCTCGGAATGCTCCCTTTTCTTTTAGCAGGTGTAACGAGTTCCCTTCCACTCTCGTTGTAGAGAATGTGTAATTATATATTGTATAGTAAAGCATGTCTTAAGCAAATTGAAAAAATAACAATAAAAAAGAAAAACATTCACAATAAATAAAAAACAAGCGGTTTTTTTAGGCAAAAATATAGTATTACAAATATAGAAAAGATATATAAATATCAACAGATATGTATAGCTATTAATTAGATTTGATAGTAATATAAGCAGATTTCAAGTATGAAAATACAAGATTCTTTTTCGATATATATTATATTATAAGGGTTTCGTCGACTTATAGTTTTGAAATAATATCAGCTATATTTGATATCTTAATACAAAAATTATTATAATGGTTTTGAATAGTGAAAGTAGCTTCAAAGTAATATATTTTTATAGGCGATTTTAATCTTTTATGAAATTTGAAAATTCAATCATTACAACAAAGGAAAATAAAAGACATTTCCTTACTAAGATTTATAAAAAGGTAATTTTCTATCTGAAAATAAACTATATTAAATGTAATAAAGCTTAACTATTCATTTACGTTACCTTCATTTAGTTTTAGATGCAAGCAGAATTTAGTGCTCTGAATTCCCTGATTTCTGTGAAGTTAATTAGCGTTTAAAATATATCATCCCAGTAATTTATTTTATTGAGTTTGTATATCTTATAGAAAATTTTAATCATTATAAATCTGTTAGAATTTTGCAAACATTATTTTAAGTTTTAATATCCTTGTTTCACATCTTTTCATAGACATAAAGTTTTAAAATTTTCAATAATTTAAACCGATACTGTAGAAATAATACAATTTTAACAATCATTAAAATTGGTATAGGAAAATATTTAACAGATTTGCAGATTTATTTTATATGAATTAATGAACTGAATTAGACGAAATCGTAAATTATTTAACTTTTAATACAATATTTTAGATATAAGTTTTGTCTGAAAACCGTAAAAAAAGTAGATGTTGAAAATATATGCATGGTTTTCTTCAATGAAAGAAGAGAAGTGTCTTTATTAAGAAGTACAAATGTCTCATTCAGGGTATCCTGAAAATAAAACTTTGAATATTCGTGGTATGCACAGTTTTTCTAAAAGTTCAAAAATTTATGTACGTATAGGAGAAACGGAGATTACACCTTTATTTTGGTTATATGAGAAAGTTTCACGGGTCACTCCGTCTGGGTTTAATTCTTGGCGTTAATTTTTCAATAGTTCAATGAATTAAAATTTGAAACTAATTATAAACACGTTTTAGGAAAGCAAACTTTAAAAATTTACGAGTTCATATTTTATAATACAGGGTGTTCATTAATTATTGTCGGGGTTTCCGTACCTCCTAACTTTCGAATAAAAAAATATTACGCAAAAACCGATTACGTATTCGTAAATTACAACTCAAAGAATGCGACCGAGCACTTCGCAGGAAAATGTTGATCGCATCCAAAGCTTGCACAATTTGCATTTTGTGGGCATTCAGAAGAAGACGGTTACGGAGAACGTTCCATAACGTCGTATGCGGTGTATGTAACTGCACGGCTGCTTGTCTCGTTGTTTTTCGTGGATTGCGAGTAAACGTTTCTTGGATGCGATCAACATTTTCCTGCGAAGTGCTCGGTCTGCCCGCTCCCTTTCGGTGTAGAACGCTACCAGTTTCTTGAAATTGTGTTAACCAGCGTCTGATAGAATTTTCCGAAGGAGGATCTTTCTTGTACGTGGTTCTGAAGCAACGTTGAGTAGTTATGACTGATTTAGTTTCGAAAAATTACAATACACACAAGAAAAAGTTCTTGCACGGTTCGCCATTTCTATTTATGACGTCATAATTACCCAGACTGCAGATGCGCTAAGATGCCACATAAAATTCTTTGAGTTGTAATTTACGAATACGTAATCGGTTTTTGAGTAATGTTTTTTATTCGAAAGTTATAAGGTACGGAAACCCCGACGATAATTAATGAACACCCTGTATAAGCAACATTGAATCCTTTATTTTCAAAACTAATCTCCATATTCACATATAATCACACCATATTTGTTATCATTTGTTTCTAATAACTAAAATTTTGTAGAAACCTACTCTTTATTTTATGAAATAGAATTTAAATAGCAAATAGATTCTTTAATTTAAAATGAGTAGAAATTCGAGGTATTTTAATGCAAGTAATTAAAAGATATAAATAATGTTAAACAAAAGTAATTTAAATTTCGTGTTTTCTCTAAGAATATTTCCGGAATATATTTAATGCATAATGTCTAAAGTCATATTGTTTAAATTAATCTAATGAATGCATTTGAAAACGCAACATTGTCTTATTTTCTATTAACTAACATACTATTTACTCTCCAATTAATGAAGAGATTTCTGCGAAATTCTAATTTTTTTAAAAACTTTTTAACACAATCTTGTTAATTAAAGTTGTTTAAAATATACTGAAATCTATAATGGAGATTTTCGATTTTGAGTATCCTCTCAGTGAAGCGACGGATAACACCAGTTATTAATAGATAAAGTTACTTTATAAATAATTTACACGCTTATCAGAAAGCAGCTTGAAATATTTAGAGATTCATTTTGATGATAAATGATCATGACTGCACCTAAATAAATTTAATGAATTCATCATTATAAATAATTATCATATATATGTGGACTTTATATGGAAGTTAAGGAAAAATATTGAATGCATTTAATTACTAGATTAATTTTACTCCAATTTTTAAGTTAGCCTTTCAATCAGTCTGCTTCTTTGTTACAATGGTGCTGATTCAATAATTTACATTTATACCTTTTGAGGATACGTCTATAAATATATCTAAACCTCAATTATTTTATTTAAATCCCTTAATTACGCTAACATTTCAATTTAGCAGATAACTGTTGGACGCATTTAAAGGAAATTAAAAAAATAAAATTTGATAAAATTTGAAAATTATGTTTAAATTTCATAAAATTAGATAAAATAATTAAGGAAATAAACTCTGAATTATGTGGAGCATAAAAAAATACATTCGTATGACTTTTCAAATGAAGATGGTAAATTCAGAGATGGTTGCCAAAGTAAAATTGTTCTTTGTTCGCAACTTGATTGCCCGAATCCCGGAAAGTTGCATGAGAAATAAAGGCGAAAGAAAGGTCTTCCAGAATTCTTCGCTCTCAGACGTCCATTAAATATGCAACAGCAAACAGGATGAGGAAAACACATCTTATAAATTTTACAAATTTCTTCAGGACAATGTCTCCAGATATATGACCTCAGTTTCTGAGGTCAATGTCCCAAAAAGGTTATTGCCACTCGATAGTCAGACAAAATACTTTTCTAAGTAAAGGTAGAATCTCTTAATTCTGGAAGAATTAAAAGCTTGTTAGGGATTCAGATTTTGAATAAAATTCTTTCTATGATGACATATTTAACTGAAGCAAATATGGAATACATAAATCTATCAAAAGAGAAAATAAAAAAAAATATATAACAAAAATATTAAGAAAGTGAACAGTGAAATAAGTGCTGAAAACATGGAAAAAAAACCCAAAAAAGGCATAAAACGTCCGGCAATTTACCCAATGCAGAAAAAATGTTCTTTTTTTAAAAAATGTGTAATGTTTTTAATTTCTCCAGTATATATCCAGTTTTGATTTACTTTGATATATTGTGCATTTTTTCTTTTAAATTATTTATGTTATATTAAAGTTTGGATTCGCTTTTTTCGTCTTTTCATATTAAAAAGATAAAAAAAGGGGATATATATATAATATTCATACCATGTTTTCACTTAATTGAGCAATAATGTTAGTAGAAAACGCTATAAGCTATAGGATATTTTTGACCATACTTGGTCTAATATTGTCCTAGGGAAGCCCTATCTTATTCGAGAACTTGTTGCCAAGTTTTTTCTAGATGGCTTGTTTGAGCCCTGGCAACGTATTTATTGCAATACCGCTTAATTTTAACTATTTCCCCCCTTTGTAGTCAGTCGATGAACATAAGTCCTTCTTTGTCGAAGAAGAAACTAAGCTTCATTTTCCTGACTTTCAAGCAAAAATTGACCTTTTTTTAATTGGAAGATCCAGAATACCTCTTTTCCATGATGATCTGTCTAGAGCAGTGACAAATTGACTTCATCAAGTTTCATTACTTGCCCCAATCTTGGCAACGAAATCTATTCTTTGCTCTGTTCATCAAAATAGAGGGGTCAGGCATCTAGTACTCTCGCCTCTTCCGATTTTGACAGCTCCCATTGTGGACACACTTTCCATAACCAATCATTTTGTAAATTAGACGATGCATATTCCTATACTTAACTGCATTTTTATAGCAGTTTCGAGTATGATGATTCTTATTTTCGCTATATGAGGTCATCTACAATCGAAATTGTGATACATTTGGTCATAACGTGCTTTGGCTCAGGCATGGCAAGTCTTTGATGTTTACATGCCCTTCCTCATAATTTGGCACAACCTGAATATAGTGCATTTTGCGAGATTTTTTTTTCATGTAAATTTGCAAAGCCTGCTTCCATTCTGCAAGAAGAAATTAGATAATTGTACTTTGTATAGATCTGAAGAAATCCATAACGCAACGAACTACGAATCAACTCTCTAGAAATGAGGCTATTGATATAAAAACCTTTAACATTACGCATATGCAAGTGAGATTATAATTTTTGGATACGCATTTGTCATTTACCATCGGTCGACTAACATACTAACTCACTGGGATTTGATACAAAACTTCTACAACTAAGGTTTTCATTTAATGTGTGTATATATTTTTAGTTACTGAAAGAAATGAAACGGAAAAATGGTTCTGATTGTGATCTTCAGTTAAAATTTGTGTCACTTTCTGAACTAAATTTCGTCCAAGCAAAGAAATGTTTCATTTAGATACTTGATCAGTATTTCACATATAAGAAAGGGTAACGGATATTAGATACTAAATACGAATTTTTCATGTCTTAAACCATATTTTCAAACAGCATTAATTTAGATGATGTAGCATATATAACATATATAGCTTTACATGATGTAACATATATAAATGCTAAAAATAAAACTGCAGGTAATATTAGTTGTTTTTCACGAAGTTTAGCAAATTACTTGTCGAAAATGATCTCTACTGGATATAATAAATATCAAAAAATTTTAAAAAATGATAATACAGAAAAAAAAATCAAGATTCAAACTCTAAGTTCTTTGACAGAAGAAATATTAAATATCATCTCAAACCAAAATAAAAAATGAGGCACCAGATAAATATTAAGATATTTTACAGCTGTAAGTATTTGAAAACTGTATTTAAAGAGATAACCCAGATTTTAGGAAAAAACAATCTGAAATACACAGAATGTATCAGAAAAAAAATCTTAACCTTATTTTATAAAAAGCAAATAAAATTGATCATCTTCGAAAACGGTTGAAAAAAAAAATCATGTTCACTATCTTTCTGCTCGAATACCTGAAAGTTAAGCGATGAATAAAGATAACAAAATGAGCTTGCAGGACTCTTTCTTCTCAGACGCCTATTAAATATGCAGCTGAAAACAAGATGAGCAGCAGAGCAGACTCGAACAATTTTCCAGATTTCTCTGGGAAGATGTTTCGGGATATACAATCTCACTTTTTTCAGGACACTAGTCCCAAAAGGTTTACGCCACTAGAACATCAGCTAACAGTTTTAGTGGTTGAAGCTCTGGTCTTTTATACTTTGAAAATATAGGGAGCTTATTATAGAATTAAATTATGTATAAAATAATTTTGATATTTTATTGGAAAATGTGGCTGTTGACTTTTTTTTTATTTTGCAGTGGAAATATTTTTTTATTTTAACATAAAATTGATACAAGAAAATATTTGATAATTTGTTCTTTAGTGAATTTTTTTACAATAAAGTTCTTAATTTTAGACAATTTTTTAAATTTTCTTAAATATAAATTTTTTCAAATGTTTTCTTAGTTCTACTCTTAACGTGTTAACTTAATATGATTACAAGTTTTTTTATGTTTTCTTATTGGGAATTTTCATGGTAGCATTTTACACGTCCTCGAATCCAAGAAAATGCCTCTATTTTATCTGTATCCATTTGCCCATATATTTCTATGCAATAAATAAGGAAAACGACTGAGTGAATAGTTTAAGACGTCTTGTCGTATTCTGTAAACTGTCTCCTCGTTTGGAAATAAGATACGGGAAATTTTAAAAGTACTTTCCTTAACGTATAGTTACTTTTATTTAAGTTTTATATATTTAATATAAGGGGAAAAAATTCTGTTTAATGTAAAAAAAAATTGATAAAATTTTTGACCGAGTTTCACCACCACGATGAGCAATATTTTCAAAATCAATCGTCAAAATAATTTATAAAATTGAGAAAATTACAGTAACACTGCAATATTGAAAAAAGTGCCATTGAAAAAGTTTTCGTTTTAATTTTAGAATGATGTTGATATTTTTATTCATATAATCATATCACAGAAAAAAACATCAGCTTGGAATTTCTTTAAAAAAAATTCACCAATGCTTATTTCAAAAGTCAAACCTGAATGGCATGTATAGGAAAATATCAAATTTTACTATAGGCTTTACCTACACTAAAGCTCACCGATCATGAAAATATATAAGCTTAATCTTCATATCTTGAACATCAACAACGATGAAAAAAAGCGAAAATTAAATAGAAATTTCAAAAAGGAAAACGGTTTGAGTTTCACTTCATTGATGAAATGAATTGCAAAATATGCGTTAATATCTTTTTAAAAAATGAATTGAAATATGATAAATACAAAAAAATGGTATTATTATACATATAATTTCTTGAATTTTAGAATAATGTAATTTTTTTATATTATAATAATTCGAAAAACATGAATATCAAAATGTTAATGAATTTATAATTAAATTTTGAGCAATTGCTCCTATGTGTATTCTGTTTACTTCAAAATTATATAAGTGTCATATTTGGTACTTATTAGTCAAATTGCCTGATTTGTAGAGGGCTCAAAAGCGCCTTTATTGTTACTATTATTATTATGGGCATATCAAAATTTATTAAAATATAAATAAATATGAATTAAATATACAAAATAAAAAAATATGAATAAAATGTATGAAATAAAGATAAGAGTTTTAGCATGCAAAGAAGGCTTTTCCTATTATGGATAGGGAAGAAAATAATCACTTATAAGTCTATAGCGTATTTAAAAGTGTCTTTATATCATTTAAACGATTGTTAATCGCTTGTATTTTAAAAGGAATATACATCCTTTTTTTGTCTTTATTTTATTTAAGAATTGTGAAATTTTGCTTTCTATATTAAATAAATAAAATTTAGTAATCAAATCTAGTAGGATATAACGGAATCCAATCCATTTTTATATTATTGGTAAGAAAATGTTTTTAAAGTTAATGAAATTGTCTGAGAAAATTCATTTGTTTACTAGCGTCTACCAAATATATATCAATAACATCTAGCTTGAAAACAATTTTACTTGTTGATTTCACGATTTTTCTTGAAAAGAAAAGATTAAACTATTGGAAAAGAAAAGATTAAACTATTTTTGGAAATAATCTGGAAATATTTTGAAGATGACGTATTCGTCTATTTAAAAACTTAAGCAGTTTCGATTTATTTTATGCAAAATAACTGGAAGTATATTGGGAAGAAACTCTCATCTTATAAATAATATCCCACATTAGAGTTCTTCAAACACAATTTTTGCTCTTAACTCAAAATATAAAGAGATGCGTGTTTGGAAAGATACCCGAAGCACATATTTCAACTTTCTGAAAGTAGCATTACTCACTTTTCTGTGTGAAATATAACGAGAAATGTATCAAACCAGAAATGTTTTTTTTTCTCCCGAAAATGGATATTTTGATGAATTTTGTCTGGCACCAGAGAATTTCAAATGAAATCTCGTATGATGAAATGAAATTTAATAATTGAATCTGATATATGCAGTGAAAGGAATGTTTATCAATTTTTAAAATAATCGTGCAAAGAAGTAAAGTTTCCCGGCTATTTTATTGTAAAAACACAAGAGAAGTTCTCAAGTCACATCTGATACCATTACAAAAATAAAATTCAAAATAAACTTATTCAAAAGATTTTTATATAGAGAAAAAAACATTTTAAATTTTATACACTGAATATAATTCACATTTTTTTTCAATTACTTGATTCGAACATAGAAGGCAATTACAGTAAAGAACTTTTAACGAAAGGATTTACAGGATATACATTTACTTTTTTTGTTTTACATAAAAAACGACATTTTTATATAAATCATCAAAATAATTCAAAACAATTTTTAAAAAATACTCAATCTTCGAAGAAAACATTTAAAAACTCATATAAATAAGGAACAATGTTTGCGTTTCAACCTAATACAATTCAGAAAATGTTGATTGAATTCTATAATTTATTACGGCAGGAAATAATGTTTACATTTTAACTTAAATCTGTTTTGATGACGTTTGTTTGAATTCAGAAATGTATTTCTAGGATAACAATTTGTAATAAAATCGTTCATATATGTTAGAAAGCTAAATTTTAGGTACTCAAAATTGTTCTGAGTACTGGTATTTCAAATATCCAAACGAGTTTTATTTGAATAAATTACGGGCTATGTTTTAGCTTTTCTCTATAATTCCCTTTTTAAAACAAGAAAATATTTCATCAAAAACATGGTGTGAATAATAGAATGAAGTACAAAAATTGTACTTAAATGGTTTCATCAAACTTCATTCCAGTCGATAAATTCTTGAACTTTGAAAAATCAATTATTTGTTGTAGGAAAAATATCAATAGTCAGAAATACAATTAATATTTTTCTGTTTAAAAAGTGCAAAAAAGCAATTGTGATAAGAGCTATATAGAGAAGAACAAAATGATTTTAATTTATATTTATTTTAAAATTATATATATTTAAATATATATATATATATAAAAAGTTCATTTATAAGGATATTTTTCATAAAACACCAGTGAAATGAAAAAAAAAAAATTGATAAGTCTATAAAACATTAAAAGACATATTATTAATTCGGAAATTGTAAACTGAATTTTAAAACGATGCAGCACATTCTTAATTTAAAAGTTGTAAATCATCAGTCTTAATTCAATACACGCAAAAATTTTAATACATATAAAAATATACATTCAAAATATAACATTTGTATCACAACATGAATGAAATATGAAAACAGACACCGTTTGAAAGGGTTTTAATTAAAATTAAGTTTAATTAGAAAGAATATTAGTATAATTATTTTTAACTCTTGCTTTTTCCCTAGTTAAAAAAAACTATTTTTTATCCAGTTTTTACCTTTCATTGAATAAATTCGCAATGAACAATCAAAGCTAAAGATCCAGATATTTAAAAATAAATAAATAAAAAGAAAAAATGTCCCGAGAAAGAGGTTATGCTAAAGAATATATTATTCATAAATTTCAAATAAACATTATATTATTGATATTATTGAATTAAACAACTATATTTTCAAATAAGCTCTTGTTTCTTAAAACAAAACAATAAAATGAATATAGTTATCTATGTTAGCGCAATCATTCGTAACTCGAAGATATACCTTGAAAATAAAATTAAACTAATTTTAGGTTTGTACAATTCTTACTTAATTTTCAACATTTTCTGAAGACAAAACATTTTCGATTGTATTACAGATTTCGTCCATTTAAGAATTTTTTTCCTATTCTAAATGTCTGTTTAGAAGTTAAATAAACGGTGCAATAAATTAATAACTAAACCAAATCAAATTTCTTGGATGAATAATGCGAGGCAAAACGAATATTCTTTTTTCAAAACTTTATCATTCGATAAACAGTTTCAGCCTTTTTTGCTAGAAAGATAGGCTGCATATAATACTCTGTAACAGATAATAAATAAAAATTGGAATTGTAAAATCTGCCGTCCTTTTGTTGCGCATCATTCATTAAGTAAGTACTGCAATTGAACAGAATTTGAACAGAAATCCCCTCGCAGATGCTTGTCATACGTGCTTTTAGATGTTTGGTTTTTGAACATAGAATGTAAATTTTAAGTGATCTCATGAATTTAGATCTAAAATCTTTGTTTTAATGCATAATAAAATTCAATTTTAAAAATTATGTTACAAGATAGTAATTAATATTTTATCCTGCTAGAATTAAATAAAATACTGCTAATTTAAGCATAAATTTTTGAAAAAGTCCCAATGTTATAGTCTTTTTGAATTTTTAATAAACAACACAAGAATTATTATTTATTTTTTTAAAAAGGACTCAAATGTTTTGAAAATGTTCCATGCCTCGAGTTAATTTTTGAAACTTATTTCCAAAGTGAATGATTTGATGAGTTCTTCTTACAGTTGAGCCACCATAAAAGAATTATTTTAAAATGTATAGTAATTTTTTCAGTCTTAATTGAATGACAACTTAGTTTCACTAAAATTCCTTAATGGGTATTTTCAAAATTTTTCATGTTAAGAAACGGAGAAAAATCAGTTGAGTAATTCATTAGGTTCTTTTTCTCTAGCACTACTGAATAGAATTCCTAATTTAGTAGAATGCGTCGTTTGATTTAGTGCACATATACATATAAACATTTTCTATATCTTTGTCAGACCAATAAGTGTTTAATACATGCTTATTCAAAGATTTTTTTGCTTAATGAATTTATATTAATTTATTTTAAGTGAATAAAAGTCTATTATTAATGCACGTACTTACTATATTAATACATATATTCATATCAATATTTTACTTTTTTCTATATATGTAGAAACGGCGGAGATGTAGAACTAAACAATGTATATTTGTCAGTTCCTTAATGATAGAGTAATTGCTCTCTTCCGTGTTATAACGAAGCGCCCAACAGTGATGGCATAAATCAAATGTACACTTATTTTGATGATCAGTTGCCATTTCTCAAGTCAATTAATTAAACATGTATTTTAATTAGTTCTCTAAGTGCGTTAGCTCTTAGTACAACTCTTCCTATCAATTCTTAAATCATAAGCAATAAGCATCTCGAAGTTTGTCTATGTGTTATGACAACATTAGTACATTAAAAATTAATCTAGTTATTGCATGCGAAAACAAGATTTAAATGTTTCTAACAGTATAGGTTAACTTTCTTGTATAGCCGTACAGAAAGTCATTATAAATTAATAAGAAATATATTAATCGTGTACATAATGTGTAATACTGATAATGTGAGTTCTTGAAGTGAAGCAGAAAGTTATTAAGCTATTGTGATAGTCAGTTCCATTTATTCAACAAAACTTTCCAGGGTTTCCTAATGGCTGTAGTTCAGGAAAGAAGATGAGTCTCATAAATCAAAGCACGCCCTTTCTTGACGTAAAGTTCGTCAATTGATGTGAGGCGCTGTCCTATTTTCGAACTGTGTGAGGTGAATGTTTTACCAGGCTGGAAAATTCTGTACTATCCATTGTTTTGGGCTTGGCTAAAGTAGTCTTCTCCATATTGCTATAATTCATGTTGAAAGACATTCAAAATGGAAGACAGACGATCATTTTTGTTGAAAGTTCATACTTAAAAAGGACGCAGTTAAGTAGAATGTTTTACTAAAAATAATGTTCTAAAAATATCATCGTAAGTACAAGAAAAGTAATGGATCTTCAAAATAAATTAAATATGAAAGGGCATCAAATATTTATATCACTGATGTGTATTGTATTATATAATTCATGATATATTAGGAATGTACTGATATTTTGAAAGATGCATAAATTAAATTTTTAAACTTCATCTTAAATAACAATTTCAGTATCACTTAGAAGGTAAAATCAAATTTTTAAATTTGATTTGAATTTAAAAATTTTTAGAAGTTTGTTTTGATTTCAAAGCTTAAAATTATATTCCGCTCTGATGAAAGAATTGTTTATTCATTTAATAATTAAAAAAATGTTTTAGTGTATAGAATTTACCTTCGTTTTCATCCTTTAAATATGTACAGTCATATACATATACTATATAATATCAGAAATCAACATATATTTGCGTCAAAAGGAAATATATACGTTTCTAAAATATTTGACATTTTATGCCTGCCCAAAGTTATTTTCAATTTCTTGCGTTTTTGAAATATTTCATGATCCTATATAAGTAGGAAAAAACATTTTTTACTTTCATGTAGCAAGGAATACATATTATATTAGATATATTTTTATATCATGAAATAAGTATTCATAATTTAGTATGAAAGCGAATGTTCTTTCACTAAATATCACTATCATATTTTTCATTTATTTTTTTATCAAATGCATACATTTGGATATACGAAGAAAAATAGATATATATTTAAAGGAATGAATCTAAAATTTAAATAAATTATTTGCGAATATTTTTTTTAATAAATGACTTCAAAATCCTTTTGCTGACTTTCTTCTGAAAAGCGAAACAAATTTCAAGCTTTCTTACAAATTTAATTGATGATGATTGATCAATTTTTTATCAAATATTGAAATATGCTTTCAAGAAATTCAAGCTACAGAATAGAAATTATTTTGATTAGTAAGGTCTTTTAACAGATAATTAAAGAGCAATCTAATTTCTATTTGTCGCGTTTTATATATTCTCTCAATATTATGGAGGAAATACGAAATTTTATGAGGTAAAGAGGTTTTGATTAAATTTCGAATTTTTAACATTTTTTTTATAGAATTCATTTTTTAATGATTTTTTAAACAAAAAAAATCCTATAACATTGCCATGGGAAAGTCTTTGTAAATAAGACGTACATAGAAATAATTATTTAAAAAAAGAGGCCTCTTCTCAGCTTTCTGAATGAGATTAATTATTTAAACAATGTGCTAATATATTAGGTATTTCAGACAATTCAAAACGAGAGATTCTATTCCACCAATTATCTCAAATTATTCTGGTTGTCAAAAGCAGATAGATAAGGTGATGAGTATCCTGATCCTATTATCACTGATAATTGTTCTGATTGTCTTATGTGCCCTTTGGTAAATGATTACAAAACAAATATGAATATTAACTGAAATTTATTTTAAATTGTATTTGTTTTACTTTAATTTAGCCTTGCTTTATCTGTAAATTATTTTACATTTGCTATAGACCATTAATGTGGTGCATTTTCTCACGAAAATTTGCGATGAATTTTTTAATGCAGAAATTGAAGGTTGATATTATATTATTCTTTGTGATTAAAAATTATATGCATATATATATATATATATGATGCAATTTATTGCTCTTTGATATTTTATCATATTTCTGCACTATGCTTTTTTTAACCCTTTAAAGGGCCATTTTTTTCTAGTCATATTATGTTAAAATATTTTTAGGCTTGAAATTAGAATAAGAAAAGAAATTCATTCAGCTTATTAGATAAATTTAATTAATTTGGTTAATTAATAATTAAGTATCAAATCAAGACACATCATTTTGTGTAAAATAAAGAACTAAAGCATCTGAGTTTCTGATTTACTAAAAAAATTTGTCAGAACTTATGCCAACCTACATAATTTCATACAAAGATTGATAAATTTGGCGGGAAACATACTTCCCACGGCCCTAGGAAGGGTTAAATGACTACATCTATTTTATTGAGTATATTTAGTTCTTTTTTCTTTTCTTTGGATATTTAAAATTTATATTAAATCTAATATTGCATAAATAAACACTTCACTACATGACCTGAATATCATACTTTTTGTATTCTGTAGTCTTATGTCTTATATTGAGATTAAAAGATAGATAGGTTTATATTTCCTTTTTATGGACTTTATTTGTTACAAATACTATTGTAGATCAAGTATTGTAATTTTATCCCTGTACTGTTGTATTATCAAGTTCTCAACATTTGAGTTTTTGCATTAAATTTTCTCAGTCAGAAGGAAAGGTGGCTGACATTTATTATTCGAAACAAAACTTAGTTATCTGTTTTAGATAATAAAAATAATGTCATAGTTTAGATAGAAATTATTATGTTGAATTCGATTTCCAGGCAATTCTTTCGTTAAAAGTCGCTCGAGGACACTTTTGGAATGAACTTGTAACGTAATTTTGGTTGGAAGCTTTTGTTGCTACGTATTCCATTCTGTTTACATTAACGTTAACATAATTTTGAGCACTGATGTGATTACGAGAACAAAACTTGCGCTTTCACTTTGCGATAATTTCTCGTGAGGACTTCGGAATTTCGAAAGCATGTTTAACGTGTGCCAGATTTTAGTCTCTACTTCATCGACTGGTAGATTATTAATAGCAGTATAAAATTAATTTCACAAATCCGCTAGGAAGGAAATTGCAGGATGAAGGAGTTTGCAATAAGAAAATCACATCGTGAATATTTTGACCTGTTAATTGATATAACTATTCTGTCATCCGAAGCCATTTACATTTTCTTTGCTATTTGACCGGTTGTTGTGTCCCACGAGGGGGGGGGGGGCACCTGAAAAAAGAGGATGAGAATATTTTAGCATGATGGTCGGTTCTCGTCACTTTGGTGGGTACAGAGAGGGTAGTGGTTGGCTACTTTCGCTACTTCCCATCGATGACGGGACGTACTTCCTTAGGGAAGGGTTGTACCGTTGCATGTGATGGCCCTTAGGACTCAACCACAGTCCTCAAGTGCTGTCACGGCGCTCTGGTCAATCGTTTTTTTTTTAATCGTGGGCGGAGTAATCAATTTATTATGATTATGGACGGTTGTCGTGAGTAAGAATGCTGTATTTGCTTCGAAAATTTGAAATTAAAATCAGTAGAATCAGTGGAATTGACTAATGGCTCTCTTTGTGATAAATATATTTCACTGATTAATGAAATAGCAGCATGAATAACTTATTAATAATTGAAATGAAATGATAATAATTGATAATAATAATAATTGATAAATAAATAATAATAAATGAAATGAAATGATAATAATTGATAATAATAATAATTGATAAATAAATAATAATAAATGAAATTATAAATTTATAATGATTGATTAAGGGAATTTACAAGCAGTATGAGTATATTCATAACATAACTTATATCAAGCAAAAATCCACAAATGTGTCAAATTCTAAGTGAAATGTGGCCTGGATTTAATGAACATCATAATTTCATGGTAATATAACAGAAGTATCCATATTATATACAGAATAATATATTATAAAGCGTAATAAATATATTGTATTATATTTATTCATTATAGTATCAATGTTCTACCACGTACTTACTATACATGTAACTAAATGTTGTGTTGCTTTTCACTGCGAATTTTTCTTCAAGATTTATGTAAATTAAATTCAGAGAACCTACGCTTATTGGCTTATCAGTTACTACGCAACGTAAACTTCTGTGTTAATTGGTATTCTGTTCTATTCTGTGGTAATTGATACAAGGATTTTCGATTTTGCTTTACATTTTATAAAATTATGAAGAATAATTATCCTGCCATGAATTTCTATGAAATCTAATGAAAGCTGTCTTTTAGTATATATTGCGATTTTCAAACTTTTTTACGAAACATAATTATATTTATAAAAGGAAATAAAAAAATGTAAATATATATAAATAAATGAAAAAAATTATATGCAAATAAAAAATGCATACAAATAAATTCATAAAAGAATTCAAAAATATAAACACATCAGAATAAATTGAAAACGTATTTAGAAATATAAATAATATGATTAAATCGAAAAAAGTATTTACAAAAGAAAATTCGCAGGAATCCAATTCGATTCCTGCGAATCGATTGAAAAGATATTTATAACTATAAATTAAGACGAATTTTGAAAAAAAAAATGTCTGCAAATGCAATTTTAAAATAAATCAAATAAGAATGCCTGCAAATACAATTTAAAATAAATAAGCTGCAAAAAATCTACAGATTAAATTAAAAATGAATCATTTGGAAAATATATATCTGAAAAAGAAAATATATGTATGAATTGAAAAAAAAAATATTTATAAATACAAGTAAAATGAATAATTTCTAATAAAGTGCCTATAAATACGGATTAAAATAAAGTAATTGAAGAAAATTTTGGTTAGATTTTGATATGTTTAGAAACTCGTCGTGAAATTCCCGCGTTTTAGAGGAAAGTGTAACTTTAAGTGACGGCCACGTTAACTGACAAGGATAAAAATTCGAGATTCCTCGTTCAAACTGAAAATGAGTTCCTTTGAAATTTACTAATTCCGAAATTATCTAGCAATAATTTCAAAATTTGACATTAATAATACATTAAAATGTCAATATTATTTCAAATAAATTTTGTGATAATTTAGCAATAATGCTAGATATTGATTTTAAATCATTTATATATCACTTGATTTATTGGAAAGTACTTCAACAGATTTTTGAACTTCATTTAATAATAAGAAATAATCCAGCAAATTCTTGAATAAAATGAATCTTCTTTTTTTTTTAGATGAATTTATTAATTTGTATGAATGGAGCAGTAAAAATTAGAAAATGAATACATTCTAAACTCTAAGTATGGAATTTATCTTTATGCTTTCATTACTATTAAATTAATTTTTATAGTTGCTTAATTACATCATGAAATTATTCCTCTTTTACTTATTATACAAATAAGGAACCCTTATTTAAATTGTGTTCATTTTATATTCATGACAGTTGAAGTAATTCATCTTAGTCTTAAAATCTGAAAAAGCCTCATTCGTCATGAGGAAGTTAGACTTCAAAGCTTTTTTTAATTTAAAATATTTAGTAATTATTTAAAAAAATGAAAACACCATTTTTGTTAAATAATTACTCTTACGTAAAGCTTCAGAACCTAAATTTTTTTTTATTTGGAGTAGGTCAACTGAGAGTAATAGAAGGTAAACAGTTCCGTAAATTTTTAATTTAATGAATGTTCTCTTTTATCTACTTCTCTCTAAAAATACTTTTCCTTTCCCATTGAAATAAAAAGGTTTTGGCCTCTTATAAAAGAATTAAAGAATGCATACATTCATATTTGTTCACCACGTAACAAATTTTTTCATGCTTCCGTTTAAATTTTGTGTTGTTCTTTTAGATTTAGTGGAGTGTTTACATGACATTTCCTTACTTGTTTGACAGTTTTGTTTTATTTTTAAAAAGTAAAAAAAAGAAATAAAAATAGTATTCAAGAATTTCAAATTAATTCAAACATCATGGTGTATGAAAACAGTAACAATTTTAACAAGGTCAAATTTGTTTCATATTCATATTTTTTTTCTTCTGTTATTGAAATTAGACCGTATGGTTTTCAAAAATGTTTATACCAGAAAATTAAATAAAATAAAACTTAAAATAACATGTATAATTTTAACAGGAAAGAGTTGTTCTCTTATTTTACTTTAAGTGAAAAACACAATAAACGGAATAAATCATTAAAAGATAAAAAAAAATTGTGAAATCAAATTTTTAAAAAATTTAAAATCAAATTTTATTCTCATATTTCTTGTGTTTTTAAGTTTCATAATATTAAAATTAATTTTCTTGATCTCATTGGCGAGCTATACACGAAGTCATCAAAAGCGAATACGTAATAATTACAATATTGTCAGATATTCCCTGATGGTTGTACGGTAAAAGAAATCCAACAAGTTAGGTAATGAAAAATGACAATTTATTCCACGGATATACCAGAAAACAGACATCACAGACAACAAAGACAAAGTTGAGCTGTAGAAACAAATACGCAATCTCTTAGAAATTATCAGCTCACAAATATACAGCACATTTCTTAATAAAAAACTATAATAGCTCTCAGAATAAACAACTTTAAAATATATTAAAGAAATAATTATTTCGCTTAATTCATTCGGATTTACATAGATTTTCTGACAGAAGGTCTCTAGATCTAAATGAGATAACGTCATAATTCTTGCATTTTTCAGAACTTTTATTTTTGTCTTTAAAGTCTTCTAATGCGTTGTCATTTTGTTACGTGTTCCTGAAGTCTGTCGCCAAGGTCAGACAGGCATCATTGAGTCCCTGTAAATTTCTCTTTCCAGGGATTCATCTTTATTTCTTTATACTTATATCCTTTACTTTTTTACAATGTAACACCTATTTAACCTTTAACTCCGCCCTTTGTTCGAATCTATTTTGCAGGAAAATTTTTTGAACTCCTTATCAAACATAACGGCATCAAATTATTACATAAATATTTCCTTACTTCGTTTTTGGGGATAGTATGTTCAGATTCAGAAAAGAGAAAAATTATAGAACATTTATTTATTCATATATATTTTATAATCTTTTTTTTTTAATTCTGCGCATATAATATTCGAATCAAAGTGGCCGAATATTGTTTTCTCTTCATTTCTGTATTATTGTTACAACTGTTTTCTATTTTTATTTCACCTAGAAAGGATAAAATTCCTTCGAAGTATATGCTTTGATAATATATTAATTCGTTAGAATAGTAATCGTGCCTATAAACTTTTACTTTTTCAGTAAATTTGGAAGAACATAGCTAGAAATTCAGTCAAATATATTTTATCTGTATGAAACTTACACAATAGAGAAACTTTTTTATGACCAGTGAACAATATATGTCAATTAAATTATCTAAATACAAAATTAAAATATTGTTTTTACGTTATGTACGTAAATTTATTTTAGCGAAAGACACAGATTCCTTCTGATAAAAAGACGTACATAGTAATTTGCTCTTTAATCATGAAACGGCATTTACAAATAATATAACTGCTAAGAATTACTTTACAAAAAGTACAAGAAACACCACTATTAGGATTAGGAACTCAATATATCATTATCAATCAATTAGTAACATACCATACAGAAACTTAGAAAAGATGTTTGATTTTTCGATCGGTAATGGTGCTGTGGATAGATGTTATGAACACACACACACAATTTCAAAAAAGAAAACCGCTGACCTAAGGTGATATTTTATGATAATTATTCTCAAAGGTTTGCTTGCAGTGCATTTATATTGTGGACATCAGCAAATAGTAAATATAAAATAACAAATGGACCAAAATAAGGCTGGTTTTGAGACAATTAATCGTCAGCATTTGCTTTGTATATTCAGACATTACTACAACACCCAGAAATATAGTCGAAAGATAACTGAATTTATTATAATCTTCAAATATTAATTTACATTTGGCATTGAACGTGTGTCAAATTGTGTCCATCAAGTAATGACAATAAATGAATTATATGCAAATAATTTTTAAAAATCGTAACAAACTCCATGTAACATATTTTTTGTAAAAATTCTCTTCTTTTAATAATAATGATGATTGTGTGTGTTTTGGCGCTATACATCTATCAAGTTTGATACATATATATCTTGGAGTGTGCGAATGTGTGCCTCGGAGTGATTTATTTTTGAAATTTTAATTTTAATTTTTATTAATTCAGTCGAATATTAATGTTTTCCATGACAGCATCCGAAAATATGCTCGTACCAAAATGTATTTTATACCATTTTAAAATTAAAAAAAAAGTCTTTTTAATGATACCAATTTACTAGCCATGTAAAGTTTTGCTGAAAATTAACAATTTCTTTTTAAAAATTCCTGATTTCCAATAATAGATAACGTTGTTGCTCTGAAATTCAATTTGTTTTCATTGTTTCATCAACTATCTGATTGTGTCATTTTCTGCCATTGATAAAAGTTAAAGAAAGATAATATTTTCTGTAATAAATACATTTTATATATGCTTAATGTTTCTATAATTTACGATATGGATAAGAAAGTGAATTTAAAATACTCCCAAATTTTTAAGAGCGACGAATTGCACATTTACATTTTTTATAGCTCTGTAATGTCTTGGGACACCATTAGAAAGATTCATGTACACTATAAACAGAATATAAGCAAAACAATTAAAATAAGGTAGTGTTATTTTCAGACAATTTGCTAATACCTTGGGTATTAAGTTATACCTAAACAATTTATTTAAAATCTAATATAGTCAATATTCATGGCGCACCAACTGGTCACCTCAGGCGACTAATAGAAAATAAAGTTAAGACTAAAAATTCCTATTGGCAGCCTGGAATGTAAAGGTAGATTGATTCCTTTACATTTGAGTTACTATTTGACAACAAAAAGTGTTGATGTTAGAAACAGTCAAAATCGGAGCGTGAGAATCGCTTTTCAGCCCCTAACTTCTAAGATATAGTAGTTACTGAAAACCTTTAAGTACAAAAGCTGGTCGTCTTAATGAGGCGTTAATTTAGAAAATTGGATTTATTTTTCCTTTCTTCAATATTAAGAAAGTCATAGCGAAATGATAATTTCAACTCAAACCATTTCTACACCTTTTGAGCTCGTCCGAGATTTTTTACACTTCTGACAACATTTTTGACAAACCCAAATAAAATTACTCTAATTATCCTGTTTACAAGATAATATAGGCAACACATTATAGGCATATATAGGTTTTGTTTTCTAGGAATCATGATCGGTAAAGAACTGATGAAATTTCTGGTCAACGCTTGCAATAGATATTCCTATAGAATTCTATCTAAAACTGTTCCAATTCAATTATTTAATTTAAATAAATAATATTCATACTTAGATAATTATTCCATTTTTCAGGTGCTCATTTTAATCTGTTAAAGCAATTCTTATTCATTTCAAATATTTTTCTGAAATATATAGATCATGTTTAATCCTGTGTTCACATTGACTAGTACGTTATACCAGTACACTGAATACGAATGGAGCAGTAGGTTAAGGGAACCAGTTAAAATCTTCCGTTATTTTAGATCAATATTCCCATTTTTAAGCTTTGAAGTATTTTACGCGTGGAGTTTAGTAGCTATACATTTTAATTAACTTTACAGTGAATCAATCATTTCCAGGAAATACGTTACATCAGTTCGAAGTTTAACTCTGCATGATTTTACTGTTTCTTAATTTCTAAAACCTGCGCTCACGAACTTAATTAATCACCTATTTTGTAGTAAATAATCTTCATCATCATGCATGCAAAATAGACTGAGTACTTAAGACTACATTTTGTTTAATCAATGAGGGATTAATCATTTTATCCGCAACATGAACGCGATAATCCGCATGGCTTGAAGGACTCTCCTTCTGGAAATTCATTAAGAAAGTAGCATCAGCATGAATAAGTAATCGCGGTTAATTAATTTTTCAATTTGTTTATTGGAAAACATTCTTTTATTCTCCTTTTGTATATTTTCTAAACTAGCAGACTTTTGGCGACCATTTGGTCCGCATAGATTATCCCTTTAAATGGATAATTTTTTTTTCTAGCCATGTATATTTTTAAGTAATATTTAAATAATATTATGTAAAATTTTTAAGATTGTGCTCGGCTTAAAAAAGTGGTTCATTTGGCTTTTTAAATAAATTTAATTGGAATAATCAATTAGGATAATAATTAAGTAACAAATCAAGACACACTATTTGGTGTAAGATAAGGAACTGAAGCATCTATGTTCCTGTATTATTGAAAAACTTGTCAGAACTAATGCAAATCTACAAAATTTCATACGAAAAAAGGATGAATTGGGTGGGATACAGATTTTTCTTGGCTTTAGAAAGGGTTTAAAAGTTTTAATTAAATATTTCATGCCACTTCGAATTAATGGAGGTTTTAAAGTGGTATTTTTAAGCTACAAATTTTTAATCACATAATTCATGGTTTAATTTTATGTTGTTAGTATGTTTACCTTAACTAAACCTGATTTATTAAATTATAATGCAGATATTTTGAATTCACAGAAATTCCATTCTAGCACCTATTTTTTTAGAAGATATCGCTTCATGTTTATTTTATTTCATATGGACATATGCTAAAAAGTAAACTTTTCTAAGATTAATTTGCAGGAAGAATAAACCTTCTTAATCTTTTTAATTTGAGTTTTTGTCTTGAATGATGGCAAAACTGTGATGCAAGAATAATGTGCTCATGCAAGTTAAATTTAAATTTAATTTTATGTAAAATATATTGTTTGGAATTATGCTTAAAATATTTTTAAAAATTAAAAAAATAAAATATAGTGAAAATAATTTATAATAAATAATGCATTTTCAATTTTGTCGTCCTTTTACACAAGTGATCGAAATTTTAAAGGAAAAAAATACTTTAAAAAATCAAGATAAATCAAAATGACCATAAAAATATCGAGTTTAGAAAACAACTGTTTTAAAAGTATGTTATATGACAAAAAATATCCAAATTTGTATTTAACTATAAAGTTTCACAATGTACCATTTTCAGTATTTTTTAAATTTCGGTTGCTATTTCGTATTTTCAAATTCATTTTCTATAAAATGATTGATTTGAATCCATCCAAGAAAGGAATGTTCCAACAAAACCCTAATAATTTGCCAAATTCAGTCTCAGGGCAGCACAATTTCCTCATTTGTCACAAATTTGAAAATAATGAAAAGACATTTTTGATACACATTTATAACTACGCTGATTTTTTTTTATTTAACTTTTTTGTTCCTTTGATTTAACTTTGTGAATATTTTGATAGAAAAAAATGTTTTATTAACATTTTTTTCTCGCTATTCATCATGTATTGCGATTTTCAAATTTTGTATGAATATGCTTCAGTAAAAATGCTTTTCTATTTTCAGTATTTCAATATCGGTGAATTAGTTTTAATTAATTTTTCATTATCTGCAACTAATTCTATATGATAAAGAGTCCGGAAATCTTGATTACAAGATTCCATAATGTTTAAAATAACTAAAAATAAAAGATATAAAGATATAAAATGTTTAAAATATCAATGTTTTTTGTTTAAACCACATGCTAATATTGTATTGCTAATAGGTAGAATTTTTTTCAAAAAATATGAAGGATGAAATAGAATTTTAAAAGCTCGAAACTCCAAAATTACAAAAAAAAAAAAAAAAAAACCCTTCAGTATAATGCAAATATGTTTTGATTTATATTAGCGTCATTTTTATGCCATTATTAGCAGTACTATTTATATTATTTAAACCATATTATGATTTTATTTGGGTTGTCAGATTTTGAATGAAAATAATTATTTTCTATTTAATAATTTATTAACACAACCGTGATTTAAAAAGTTTTTATTTAAATTATTAAATATTTATTTAAATTACCAGTATGTTTTTGTCATTGATTTTTTTTTCTTGTTGAATTGATTAATTTCTGTTCCATTAAAACTTTTGGCATTATTTCTTTGCAAAGATCACTTGTTGATCATCAAACAGAACTCCTTTCTCCTAATAATTTCATTCTCCTTTGTAGCATTATAAATCTTCAAACGACTTCTTCTTGAAACTTTAAAATCACCCTCGGGATCGGAGAGTCACTTACTCCGAGTGCAGGGGCTGAATTAGAGTGCCCTATCCCTCAATATTACTTCTCGGAATGTTAACTGGGGCTGACAAGGTTCACTTTCGGCGACGTGGGACGCGACTCAAGTGAGCATGCGCAAAACAGTCTCAGAGGGAATTTTATGTTTCGCTCCGCTCTGGAAGCGGCATTTCTGTTTCGAACTTCATAAAGCTCTGGGTAAAAGCTGGACCTTGCGTTCCGCGTACTATTGTTTCATTCGCTCGGATATAATTTAAATGGACAAAATATTTCTCTGCATAATGAAACGGTAAATAATTCGCTTTATTTTTCGTACAGTTAATTTTTGTAGTTTATTATTTCGAATCAAGAGAAATTTAAAAAAAATAACTAATATATAGAATAAAATTAGTTTATATGGTCAGTATTACCATTATGTTAAAGGTAAATATATGTTGTAATTAGTTCACTGAGAATCAAAATTTTACAAAGATGTGAATCAGGAAAACAAGTATTTTGAAAATATAAACGCATATATTGCAAAAATTTTAAAGATTAAAGAAATTGAATATTTTTTAATTAATTTTCAATTAGTTAGTATGAATATTAATTGTACTTATCCTAAAGAAAGTTAATTTCGTTTTTTTTTTTCAATTTAATCTTTATAGTTAGTTTTTAAAAATAATCTGATATTCTCTATATTGTTTAAAGAAATTAATAAATTTTTGAAGTAACTGAGAGTTATAAAAATATAATAGATCGATGAAAAAAAATGTTTAAGAAGTTTTAATTTTTCAAGTTATTTTGGAAATAGAAGCACTTCTGAATCTTGATTTTATTTATAATAGAACAATAACAAATATAAATTAAAACAAAATTAATTTAAATAAAAAATAATTAAAACAAAATAAATAAATAATAATAAACTGGCACGATAGAATGTTAGAATGCTTTGATAAATATTTCTTTTCCTCATAAATGATAAAATGCTGCTAAAATGATGAACGAAAAATGATAGAATACTTTTTTTCTTACCCATGGTAAAATGCTGTTAAAATTATAAAATATGATAGAATGCTTTTTTCTTATTTAAAATTGCATAAATATATAAAATATGGAATTTATTGTATCGGAAATAACATTTCGATTAAAATATGAAGACTTCTGCATAGAATTATATCTCAAGCACTGGATGAACGTTTAATTTCATTTATCTCACACATATGACTGCTGTTTTGAGAAAAAAACTGATGTACATTCAAACGCTTTGATTTCAAAACTTTTTATTGATATTATGATATAATATTACTAAATAATTATGATATAATCATGAAACGTGCAACATATCAAGACATCAGTGTAAAACTTAAGAAATTTCATTCGTGAAGTCATTCAAACGTTTTTCAGCATTTTGAGAATTAGTGCAGAACATAGTGTTAAAAACATTTGACATTTAAATTCCAAAAATGCTACATAAAAGCCGTAACTGTTTGAAGGCGCCAAGGGATTTCAATTTTTAACTATTCCGCACCTAATATTTTTCATCATTTGAATGAAAACAAACTTTCCAGTGACTTTCGAAATTTTGTATCATCGATTTTGTGCACAATTGTAACTTTGAACTATACAAGGACTGGCAGAGAACATAAATTTGCAAAGGCCATGCATTGTAATAAACTGTTTTTCGACTTCATTTGAATATTAAAAAGGAACATTAACCTGTTTTAAAACACAATCATGGAAAATACAACAAATGTGACCTACACTGAAGAGGAAATCTTGAGGTCCTTAGAGGCTCTCGGTCCCCAGATGCAGATCTTTCTTATAGTTCTGTACTCAATGACAGCACTGATCGCCTTGGGCGGCAATGCAACTGTTATCATTGTCCTCCTCATGGGAAAAAGATCCTCACGAGAACTACGAATATTTCTAGTCAACTTAGCTGTGTCTGATGTCTGCATGGCCCTGTTCTCAATTCCCTTCACATATACTGACTTCATGCTCGGGCGATGGATTTTTCACCCCAGTTTTTGCCCCTTTGTGCAATTCATGCAACATGTGTCAGTAATTGCTAGTGTTTATACGTTGACTGCTATTGGACTGGACAGGTAAGTGATTCACTGAATTTACATTACTGTTATAAATATAATGTTACTGTCGAGGCGATTAGCTGGTTACTATTGCTAACCAGGGTTATTCTAATTATGGCTGATTTAACACTTGGTTAACATTAATAATTACAGGTTGTTATAAATAACAAATAATCAATGCGATTTACCATAACGCATATAATATGTTACCGTTAAAGTATGAAATCCGTTATTTTATAGAATACCAAGTTATTCCATGAAATAACTGATCGTGTCCGTTAAAGTGTAAATCTCTTTTGTATTTCATGGTTTAACTAGTTATGTCACAGAATAACGATCTGCAGCCCGTGAAAGTGTAAAATAATCTATATCATATATCTCGCACGAGAAATACATTTACCTTCCACCCCTACTGCATTTATGTTTTTGTTTGTTTTAGAAATAAAAAAAAATGTTTTTGTTTTAGAAATAATGTTCTTTGTCATTCCAAGTGTCATTTTAGTAATCCTTGTTGTAACAAATGATTTTAAGGTACGTTTCCATAAATACCATTTATACGCTGCATAAATTAGATAAATTGCTTCTTTTTCATTTTAATTGTCTATCATTAGTTTAATTTCAATTTAGATAATTTTTTTATTTTACGCTTTAATTGCATCTCATTAGTTATTTCATAGAATAACTAGTTAAAGTGTCAAATTAATAACATATTACACACTTTAACGGACACGATCAGTTATTTCATGGAATAACTAGGTATTCTATGAAATAACTGCATTATATACTTTAACGGTAACATATATATATATGAGAGAGAGAGAGAGTCCAAGGATTATTAGGAATATTACATAATTATTTAAAAGAATAATGACATTTCTTTGATTTTACATATTACTGTCATAACTCATAAATATATATATTATAATATATATTTAAATATATATTATAAGTTTTATTCTATAACTCTATTATTTCTCAGAATCCAGTAGTTGGATTCTGAGAAGGTGTGATGATGATTTAATGAGAAGATTTCTCTTAGTAATTATATCATGCAATTTTCAAAATTATGCTTTGTAGATTCTTTTTTTTCTTTTCATATTGGATTATGGAAACATTGTGTGTACTATATACCTTGCGCAATAATTTTCTGCGTTTGAAGCAGCGTATCGTATCTACTATTTAAGCCGTAACTCATCTAGTGCTCGCAAATGCTTAGCATGAAAATTAGAATACATTAGGCACATTGTTAGGAAATTGCATTAAAAATAATTAAAAGCAATTTGTTTTTAAATCTTAATTATTGTGTTTTATAAAACTTTATAATCTGCCCATTCTTTCTCGCATACCCTTTATATATAATATAAATATATAATCAAAGTGTTCACTCTCAAAAGTAAGATTAAAATAAGTTTCCGTTGATTCTTAAGGTTTTAAAATAACTCGTAAGGCATTGACAAAAATAGTATTGTTTTTTAAATTTCTTGGTATCTATCTAGAAGAGATATCACAGTCGTTATATAAATAATAAATAATATAAAATGATATGTATGTGTGTATTCAATTTTCAAAATTTTAATTGTTTATTTATTTTTCTGGAAATTTGTTATTTGACGAACGAGTTTTAATTTTTCTAACCTTTAAATTTCTCTTCCATTGATATTAATTACTCTTAATAAATATTTTAATTGTTAATTTTTTTTTGTATATTTGTTATTTGACAAACGAGTTTTAATTTTTATTTTTTTATCTTCTGATATTTCTCTTACAGTGAAATTAGTTATTCATAATGAATGTCTTAGTTGCTGATGTATTTTTGATTTTTTGTTATTACACTTACGATGCAAGGCATAGAAGTAGTACAAACAGAGAGCAGTTTTCACATTTTATCAAAATAATAATTAAAGATTATTTTTTAAATTTTAATCAAGTTTTATGTCTTCAATTTGAAATCCGTTACTTTTATTATTATAAATACTCTGGAATATTAAATCCAAGCTTGTTTCAAATGTGTACCAGATGGCGTCACTCGTTTGGAATATCAATCTAATTAAATAAATTGTTTGTTAATAATAAATGTCTTAATGTTTCAAATTAACGCATTTTAAATCCAGAACAAAAAAGTGTAGAAAATTTATAAACTCTCCATAAATGAGTAGTGATGTATCGGTTACAAAATCCTATCTTCTCCAAAATGAATATCATCAAGCTTAATAAAAGTGTTTAAGGTAAATACTTTTTTGATATGACATCAAATTCTAAGCAAAGTATGACATAAAATTTATTCACTCACTTATTACTTTTTCAGAAAAAAAATACTTTACTTAACCTGATGCATATCATATTCGTAAATACATTATCTGCTTTCTACCTCAGAGCAAAAACAGATTTTCAGATTAAATGGGAAAGCTCAAGAAAATGTCTTTTATGTAAGTGGTTAAAGAGGTTTTTCCTCCATTCTGCAATACAGATGGCCGCGTTTCCGTGATGAATTAAGTCAAACCGAAGCATTTTTTTGCTTTCTTACCTTTTTTCATTCCTTTTCGGTTAATATCTCCGGGACACATACTGAAAATGGCAAGAGTAACATCGCACTTAAAATGAAATATTAAGTAAATATGAGCATCAGTGTAATTTTTTTTAAAGTGAAAAATTTCAGTAATTGATTTCAAGATATGTGTTAAATAAAATTTCATAGATAATACTTTTTGATAATTTCAATCTTTGATAGATGGGAAAATATTATTATTTAATATTATATATCAAATATGCCAAAAGTAAAAGTCATATTTGATGTATTAAGATTTTCTATCTTCCATCCTGTAGTGGTAAGGCTCATTTATGAAGGTTGAATATTTAAAACATGATTCCATCCGAGAACCCCTATGCATGTGGATATTATGTACATTTAATCTGCCGTCTATTGCCTAACTGTCTCCTGCTGTTGTATTGTAGAAATTTGATTGCATTTAAAAAAACATGTGATTATGAGACCAGCTGCCTCTTGTATTCAAGCTAACGAAACAAATTCAAATAATTACTTTTTATATAATTTTACATTTTCTTTTGAGTAGCTTTATATACATTTGACTGTAATTCTTTGCAGAATCTGAACTTTACAATGAACATGTTTTATTAATACATTTAAAAGAAAATCTAATTATAAGAGAAAAACTGTGCTCTTTTTTACTTTCCAAATTAAGTTTCATGCTATACATTGTTTTCTTTCTTTTGCTTAATAAACCACACATATTGAGGAATGGTTAGCAGTCAAGAAATTGACTTACGGTTATTGATACCAAATTGCGTAATTTTGCCATTTTTTTTATCTTCCTGGAGATAAATATATTTTCTTAAAGTCCAAAACTAATTATTGGGAGAATGCATCTTTTGGGGCAATAATTATCATACTCAAAGTTGATCTAATTTTTATTATCATAATTGTTGGACGCTTTGATCTGGACTTTTTCCTTGAAGGCTGCTGAAAAAAAGATATACTAAGGAAACCCTAAAACCTAGAATATCATGGATCTTATGGAAGAAAAGCGATTTATACTCAAATTAACTTTATATCCATTTGATATTTCAGGCCATCATACGCTCGTAAAAATCATAAATTAATTAGATGACAGTCACGGAAGTAATCTCATTTATATCTTACAACCTTATCATAAAATATCAGTTTAAAGATCGAATGATCGAAAATTCGAGACATGATATATTCTTGTAGTGTTTCTGTTAGATTAGAAATATTATAAAAGAAAGTGTTGCTTATAAACTCTTCCGGAAATATTTTTGAGATGGTTTCAGTGTAAAATCAAGACTTTGAGACTGGGAGTTTATAGGTTTGAAATTTGATTCCACCAAAGAAAGTGAGAGTGCAAATCAAACCGATCCTTGCACCAAATGTCCTCTGGTCTCTGGTGTAGCGAGGAAGTTTGAAAAGGGGATTGCCAGCTCAAGTACCGTCTTCGTCATCTAACCATGATTTAAAATTATAATAGCCGTCCCAAAATAGTCCTATGTGGGTTGAAAACGGGACATAAATGTAATTAAACAAATAGCAGAAATAACTAACAAAAATCCAATATATAATATATAACAAAAATTGAGATTACATATAACTAACAAAAAGGCACAAATATCTTGAGTACCGATTTCTTGGTGTTTTAGCCTGAAGAGAACGTTTAATGCAGCAAGATCACAAGATTAGGACTTCATCATTAGGACACCCAACGAAACTGAATGAAGTGTGCATACATAATAGGAACTATAACAAGTGTAAATCAAGCAGAACATTAACTCTCGTTTTTCAGTTAACCATTCAATCATTGAATTGTTAGTCAATGCTACATCAATATACAGACAAGAAAACTGATCATGCATATTTATACTCGCAATTTCATATTCCTCGCGATTCCTCTGGCACCTCGAAGGACAGCGAAAGGATAGTTTCATTCTTCCATGGGGATATCAAATTCGTCATATATATAGTATCAAACTCATCAAGCCATTTTATTTTTGAAATCTATTAAGTATCTTACAAAAGGAAAAAGACACAAGACTACTGATGACAATTTGTAGTTAGGCGCTGGATAAGGGTCACTAGATAGTTGTGTAGCTGTGGTATCAAGGGAATTAAATCCTGTAGATTCCTTCACCCAATTTACTTAACTCAGATTGTTGGCTTCTTATGGGGATTCGAAGTATAGGTACGATAAAATGCATGAAAAACATTACTACGAAATGTACATAAATACAAAATATCATCTTAAATACGCAAATGTTTATATTTTCACATCATAATTTTTGTTTATGAACCTTTAAATATAATAGGTAAATATAGTAACAATTTAATAGTTTAAAGTTCTATAAATGTAATTGGCAAGAAATGAGGGTAAATTGGGTATCGAAAATTGTGCGTCAATTTTTAAAATAAACGTTTAGAATTATTGATTTCAGAAATTAATAATTTTGAAAATATTAAATATAATTAAAGTAAATCTTCAGAACAAAGATAATTTTTTTAAATAGTAGTAAGATACAGTCACATTAATTTGTTCTTTGGACAATAAATCTAATTTTTGTAATATTTACGTGTTGACTTAAGACAGAAAATAAATTAATCAGCTTAATTGGATCTTATCAGAATTCTCGTGTTGCTTTTTGGGTTCGATGTGACTTGCATTCTTAATACTAATCAAATATTCTTCTTTCTGCTGCAAGATTTCTGTCGGAGAAATAACGAAATGTAACTAGCCATTTTGTATCCTTTCAAGGCTTTTAAATTAATCACTGCTATCCGGTCAATATTTATTTAATCTGATACATGATATATAAAGAGAAAGTACTGTAATAATTTTATCTAGAAAACTGGATAAATTTTTACTTTCAAAGCTTTTCTGAGTAGATTTTTGGAATTTTGTCTGACGACGAGCAGCTTAAAATAAAAATAAAGCAACTAGTCTTATGAAATTTGATATGGGATGCTGAAATTAAAATTGATGATTTATATCCACATTCGGATGAAATTCATTTACTAAGGATCTTCCGTCCGGTACTTGTGCAAGATAATTAAAAAATGTCACAATGTATATGACGTTTCAACTACAGCATAACAATTTGTGCCAAATTTTGGACTAAATATGTTAAAACATTGACAAGTTGTCTGCTATTTTATTCTAATACGGTAGTTCAACACTGCAACAAGCTCTGCAAACGAAATGCACTGTGTTCACAACGTGCACCATTTGCTAAGAGAAAGGATGTAAAATGCATACTGATTGCGACGAACTTAACAGTAAACCCACATATGGTTTAAATATTCGTGAAAATATAGGATTGTTATGCTCTGTGAAATGTTTTTTTTTTTATAGTGACTGATATTAATGCACAGCGGTTTATTGATACTTATTTAATAAGATTTGTCCCAGAAATATTACCGCATATTAAACTATTACATAGATAGTTAAAATAATCGTTTTTCATTTTGTAAAAACCTTATTGTGATAGATTCAATGATATGAAAATCTTAGCTTCGCACTTCGTTTATTTTGTAAATGTATATTATTTTATATACATTTGAGATATTTAGACCATCCACTCTAACAAAGATACGCAATATATTTTTAATTAATTTGACATGAAGTATATGACATGTAAATCAACATATAACGAAATTTGAATTCTTTTATAATATAAGATAATATGATATTGTCTACTTGAAAAAAAAGATTGTGTCAAAAATAAGGAAATAAAATTTATTTCAACTCATTTAAATGTTGAATAGGAATTCTGTTTATAACACTTGTAATATGTTTGTGAAATTTAAATGTGGACCGGAATGAAGAGAAGTAATGAATGAATGAATGAATGAAAGATGGATGATGATGGAATGATGAATGAATGAAACATCACCAAATGTTTTATTTCTCTTAACGTGTCAGTTAAATGTAATTTAAGACAGCTACATATATTTTCGCTGTCTTTTAGGGAAAGTTCAGTAAAATAATTATTTTATAAGTAGAAATAGGTCAAACATAGATGGCTGCCTCGAATGGTTGAATAATCTTCTCACTCGATTCATCTATAAAAAGTTTTAGGTAGTCTTCTAAATTGACTTATTTATAAATAACATAAAAAATATCATAATGCTTAGTTATTTGTAAATAAACTAAATATCAATTTACCATTGAAGTTAAATAAATATTAAAGGAAATTATCAACAGAAACTTTCTGAAAAAGTGAGAAAAGAATTTCAGATGATTTCTAATTAATAGAATAGAGGTTTGATAGTGAATTTTAAACGAAAAAATAAAGGGTATATCTATAAAATAGGGACAACTTTCATTTTCTTTGTCATGCAATGATTTTAATTAGTATACTTGATCTACAAATCTTGACGAACAACTTTTTGAAAAATAAATATTTTATAAATAATTTTTATATCTAAATTAATTTTATTCAGTTGCTTCAGGCATTCTAAATATTTTACTACTGCAAAATATTTAAATTAATGCATGAAAATTACGTTTAATGCAAAGTCTTAAGTTCATATTCATAAAATGTCAAATTATACAGTATTGCACAGTCGAGCTAGACACACAGCATTTTTGTATCATTATTAAATTTTTATTTGTAAATCATCATTATTATAATGACATTTCAAATGCAGCAGACGATATGAATTTTTCCATTTATTTCGTAACTCGAATCCATGACTCTTAATTTTTTTTTCTTCGGGAATGATCGAAGAGTCTGAAATGCACCCAAAAAGGAAAATGTGAAACATATTTTTAAAAAATTGAAAATTCGGCTTTGGAAAATATTTTCTAATTATTTTGCTAGCATAAATATATCAGGAAAAACGTTACTTTAATATGACATTATATATATGTATAATATATCACTTGGTTTTAAATAACTAGTAACATACCATTGCAATTCTTCTTATTTTTTGTTACTTAACAGGATTGTTATAAATTAGGCTTGAAGATTAATTCAGGTTCTTAAATGTTCTAATATATAATACATGGAATGCAAAAGAAAAGACTATTAAGAAAACTTTTAAACCTAACTTCAAACAGAACAGCCTTTTAACTAATAGTAAAAAAATAAATTTTCTCAATTTTTCTTTTCTTTTATAATAAGCACGCAAAGAGCATGTAATGCAATTGACAAAACATTGGAATTCGAGTTTGATTTCACGTTTCAAATTTACCCGAGTCCGAAAAGCACATTTTTGGAATTATGTCTGTCTGTCTGTCTGCGCATGATGATTAAAAAGATTTAGTTTGGGCGCATAAAATTTGATACATGGACTTTATACTAAATTTGTAGATTTCTACCTAATTTTGAATGAATTACGCAATAATTACAAATGAAAAACAGTAAATGGATGAGATTTGATACAAAATAAAAATTCTAAAATGTAAATATGTATTAAATTTAAGCAAATCCGTCAAGTGGTTAACTCTCTGTCGATGTGTACTTTCACAAGCATATAACATAACTCAAAGATGAAATGAATTAAATATGAAGTATGGTATTTAATTTTGTGATTACAATTGTAGTTTTCTGTCAAATAGTGACTAATCTACCTGAAAAAATGAAACTATGCGACAAATTCAAAAATAATATTTTTTATTGCTTTCGCATTAATTACACACCAAAAACTTATCGCCCGAGAAATCGCCAAAGATACTACTCTAATAGGCTGTGCCGTAACAATTTTTCGTCAATTTCAGGCAGTTAATACAGAAAACTTCTTTTAGAGAGTATGCGAGAACGTTTCGGGGAGACCATTTCCATTGATTTAAATAGTCAACGGTAACACATCTTATGTAATACAGAGAAGATCCTTTTGTCTTAATATTAAATGTATTTCGCCGAAATGATTTTTCTTAAGCGAATAATTAATTTAAAGTAAATTGGAATATAAATTTAATTAAAAAAATATCTTAATTTACTTCTTACAACTTTCAGATTTCCTTGATTTTCGAAAAAATCTTGAATATGTCCGAAAAAATAATACAATATCATTTTTCCTAAATGAATAATCTTTCTTGAAATAATTATTCGTAAAGAAAGTAATCGCATTAAAATATATCGGTACCAGAAAATATATTATATATAGTTAAGTAACAACAATATATCATGAAGTTAGTGATAAAAATGTATTTTTGTCATAATTTTTTATGTGATATAAAAAAATTATTTCAAAATGAATAATAAATTGAATGAATAAAATGAAAATGAATAAAGACGTAACAATAAAAGAATTTTTTTCCTGTTCCTCTTTGTCTTGCAAGATTATTGAATATCTATTTATAAAATTTAATTTTTCCTTACTTAAAAAAATGTAATCTAACAAAAAATATCTTTTACTATACTGCTTGTATAAACAGATAAGAAGTTATCAGCTTAGCACAGAATATTTTGAACAAATCGATCGAAAATATGGCAAGAGTTACCGATAATTGAAAGGTTCTTTCTCAATATGGTATTATAATCATAATGATACGTTTATAGATGTTAATATTATAATAAAGAAATTATAAAGAAATTATAAAGAATATAAAAAGCATTATAAAGAAATCTTTTATTTTTTCATCTGAAAGAAAAATAACTGCTCACTTCAAATTGTATTGAAACATAATAAATAATTATCAAATATTTAAAAATATGAAAAGGAGTTATTGAATAAAAGCAGAATCAAAAGGTGTTCTTTGCATTCAATTACATTGATTTGAAAACCAGATCAATTATTTGATAAAGGACGAAAAAAAAATACTTTTTTTGAAAATTTCACAGTGCTTGTATTTTGTTACAATCAGTAATGATTATTCTGTCTAAATACTTGTTCTGAAATATCCTTTTATGTCCCTTTTTTCAGAATAAAATGATTATGCGTTGAAAGTGGTACCGTTTTGAATGGAATGAAAATTCGTAGACTAATGTTCAGAAAAATATAATAGAAAGAAAAATACGTTTTTGAATATTTTAATTCTCTTTCATTTGCAATTTAATTTTAGTTCTGGATCGTGTTTTTGCGATATTGTAACTTTCGTGACCTATACTAATGGTGCAAAAAATACTTTAATTGTTTAAATTCTATTTTCGATTAAAATTTAATTTTATCTCTAGGTTATATATTTTTCAAGAATAAAGCTTTGCAAGTAGCACAGTTAACTGGCTTTTGTGTGCAAGTTTTTTGAAATTGAGAGATGACAGATTTGTGTTTTGCAAAATTTTGACTTTCGTGACCTTCTATCATTAAACGCCCAGAGACTGAGTATTTATCGATAACTTTGTCGTGTCAGTATCCGGTAATGCACGTTTTTAGTTCTTTGACATACCTTTCTTCCGTTTACTTTCATGAAATAGACTCATTGTACTGAAATTCTTTTGAAATTTCGAACAATGGATAGGGTAATGGGAAACAAACAGGCGAGACTTTTGAGACAAAGTTCATTATCTTATTACTTTCTTGGATCCATTTTCACTAAAAACTGATTCTGCATGGTATGAGGTCTACAATCGATATCTTTCCATGTTTTTGTTGTAGTTAAATGGCAACTTTCCATTCTTTTCCATGAAGAAAATCAAAAATTGAAAGCAATTTATTCTGAAATAACTTTATTGATAAAAAAAATGGTCTGATATTTTTGTTAATGCATCATAATTATATTTTTAAGAGATTAATAAAATGCTGTATTTGAAAGTTTGCTTTTATCATTCCTGTTAAATATTTTTATATTTTTGTTAAAATATAATATTTAGTCGTTTGATAAAAATTAAAATTCAGCTCTCAACTTTATATTATATTTTATCTGCAATATCCTCTAATCCGCCTGTGTTTATTTATTCTAAATATATGTAAAAAAAAAAAAACAAGTTTATCTGTCGAGCCACGAAATATAATATGCAAAATGAAACACAAAAAAATTAAGAAGTGTTAAAATATGAGACAAAATCAGGGCAAATAGTAAAAGAAATAATAATTTTAAATGAAAGTATTTAAAACAAATTTTTGAATTCGTATAGAGGTAAAAAAGCACTTAGAAATGAGAAATAAAAGCGAAGGTGAAAATGATAGTGAAAAAAATCATTAAAATTGACAAACATTAAACAGTAATCAAATAGTAAATATAGATTGAAAAACAGGCAATGTTAAAAGTTTGCTTAAATTAATTTTCAAAAATTGCTTAAGATTAGATAAACAGTTTTAAAATTTTACAATAGTATAAAAATAATTTGCTTGCAAAGATATTTTTAAAGACATGGCGGAAAAACGTAGAATCATATGACCCTCATTTCCTCCCCTTAGAAGAGTTTAGAAAGTAAATGTTTAATAGCGCAATTCATCCCTCCAAGAACTGGGAACATGTGCTCTAAATTTCATTTGAATCCGCACTGAGGCAAGGAATTGTTTAAGATTCGAGCAAACAAAAAATCGGACATTCAATTTCATTATAAATGGTTAAAAGGAATATTAAACAAAATTTCAATTAAATTCTCGAGTTTTCGATTGCAAATACTAATTTAATTGAATGAAATTGAATAAACTTTCGTTAAATGTTTTACTTTTTCCATTTTTTTCAAAGAATTTAAATTATTGATCTATGCATGATGTATACGTTATCATATACAAAGGTTTTTTTACCCAAAACTTCGAAGGAACATAAATACAAATGTAGATAATTTATTATAGTAAATAGATTAAGCTAACTATTTGATGTTTGATGTTCTTCTGTTTCTTGATTTCTTTTATACTTTTTTTCTACTTTTTGAATGAAAGCAGTGAATATTTTTCAAGAACATTTCTAATAACATTTTGCATCTGCATTAATTAGCGAAGCGTGAATTTAACAACAGTTGTATATGTCGCGAATGCCCATCATAAATCATATACATCTGTCATAAATCATATATACCTATCATAAATCCTATCAGATATGTGCAAATTATAGGCTCCGTCGAGGTTGTGTGTGAGGTAATTGCCGCGCCGCTCATCATCCGGGTATGCTTCTAAAAAACTATTTTCTCTCCGGAACGCTCTCTCCCACACTGCCTCGGTGAAGCTCGTAGTACAAATCAAATGTTCAATTTCTTTAGTTAAAATGTAAATAAAATTATTTTTCTAAAACGTTGCAATAATTTGAATCATAACAAATATACGCAACCCTAATTACGACATATAAAGGTTTATTGTAGCAGTACGAATCTTTCAAACAGCGACTTGTTTGCATTCGAATGTTGCAATTTGACAAAAAATAACAACAGATTTTTGTACACTGTCTTACTTTCATACAAATAAACATATATAAATGTTACAATAAGTGCAATTTATCCGGTGATTATTTATAATCCCCTATAATTATTAGTTTATTACATTTAACGTATCACTTATATTATATAGGAAAAAATATCATAAAAGTATTTTCACATTGAATTTATTTATCTTACATTTTAAAATATTATCCACTAAAATCAAAAGTTTCAGAGGTTATTAAAATTTGTCCTTCAAAAGAATGTTTTATCCAATTATCTCCTTTTAATGTACTATTTTCTACATCATTTTTTTTTCTAATTTTAATTTTTCAGTAAGATGGAAATTTTAATGATATTACGATATGATTATGTCACTTCGTACAGACAAAGAAAATTTTAATGTCTTTTGTCATAAATGACAATCCTTTAATTAATAATGAGATACATTATTTTTCGTTATTTTTTAATAATTTTTTTCGTTCATAGGGTACTATCAAAATCCATCATACTCTAACATTTTAACAGATGGAGCAAATTAAAATTGAAAGTGACAAAATCGATTACAATACAAAATTAGTGTAATAAAAAATAAATTATTTACTTTGTTATATTTTTTACGAAAATGGAGTTACAATTATAAGATTTGGAATGTTTATTTGAAATTATTTTTCTTCACAAGTTTTAAGCTTTTCCATTGGCATTAAAGGCAATATTTGTGACAAACTATATTAATTTGGATTGGTTTGTTTAATATTGAAGAGATGCTAATTATACATATTTTTTGACGGTTATTCTGTAAAATCTCACAGAAGATTATTTTTTTCTGCATTATATTTTGATAGATTTATCGTATTATTTTAGATTTTTTAGTTTATTTAAAAATGTATTCTCTAAATATTTATTTAAATTGCAAAGAATCTGTCGTTTAATAAATTACAAAACAAAAAATAATGCTAAACAACTAGGCATAACTATTAATCTTTTAGTGGATTTTTTTCATTTATACAAATGTTACATCACCAGAAAAGTTGGAAAACTCAATAAAAATATTTTTTGTAATTTTTTGCATTATATTTTAATCGAGATTTAAAGTTTTATTTTTTTTAAATGTTGCATTTTATTTATTTTATAACATATCCTTTTATGATTTCTGTAAAACACAACCATTTAAAAACTTACAAAGAAAAGGAAAGACAGTAAGAAAATGGAAAATTGAGAAGCTTTACTTTTTGCTTTTACTTGACATTTTTTTTCTTTTATATCTATATATGTTACTTAATCCAGGTAGTTTAAAAACTTAATGAAAATTTTTATACACTGTTTTTTTCATCAAGATAGGATAAAAGAGATAAGAATAAATCATGTTTGGCTTTCTGAAGATTACAACCTCTCTATTCACTCAAGAAAATCAATTGTTTGTATAACAAGCCGTAAATCCATGAAATTTCTTGGTCTTTTTCGTTAGAGTGAGAACTAGGAGCTAATCCTGCTCGTAAGCGGCAGATGTTCACTTCCAATTTCTTAGGTTAATCCTCAATGCAGGGGGGAGGGATGGAAAAGCCAAACACACGCGAAGCGATAAAAGGAAAATGCAGTGTCAAACACAGCTTCCTTTGTAATACACAATATTTTTTGTTTAGTCCCAGCAGCTGGGATCGAGGGGCATCTGCCTGCTGGAATGACAAAGCTGGGCTATTTATGGGTTTCGGAAAGAATGGGCAGAGGACTATTCATTTTTGCAGACAATCACTTCTTTCCTGAAGTTGATCATTTCATCATCGACGTTGTCTGATTCAGCTTTTTTTTAATGGGCAAAATAATTGGTCAAAGTTCTGTAGAAATAATGGAAGTTCGAAATATAGAAATACAAAACATTTTTAGATTAGCATATTACGATAAATTAATCATGATTAAGAATTATGGGGTTCATTTCTAAATCTAAACTGGGAAGGAGAGTTAATTGATGCATTTTTGCATAATATTTGACATCAGTTTAACAAATGCGAGTATAATTATATAACATTGTTGAAAATAAAATCTTTAGTTTGCAAAAAATATTAATATGCCATGCGTGAACATAATTAGATGGTTTAAGTAATTTTGCATATGATTAACACCCTAGTAGCACACAAATATTGTACAAAATTGTATGAAGATTAATATTCACAAGATTGTATAATATTGCTGAATATTGATTAATATCATTTAAAATGGTACAATATTGTAGAACAGGCTGTGCTACTGTGCAAGAAGTAAAATATTAATATAGAAAACGTGGATATAATTTAACATTTTTTCGGAAATATATCTATAGTTTATTTTAATTTAGATGTCCCTTTCACAATTCTATTATGTAAATGATTATTTCAGATTAATTTTTATGTATTAGCAAAAAATATTGTATAATAATTGAAACATTTGTCTGTTTTGTATGTTGTGCGAATTTTCTATTTGACCTTTCTTAAATATAGGATGAATTTTGAATAGTTTATCGGAATACAGTTTATATCGTAAATAATCATATATTAAATGCAATCTAAAATGCCCTCCACAGAAGATTATGCATTATGTTTTTGTTATATTATTATTATGTTTTTAGATATAGTGTTAAAGCCATTTCAGATAATTAAAAATTCGTGCCTTATGACTGTAGATAAAATACAAAGTTATCAGCCTGTTAATATTTTTACTCCGGTTTAGAAACACAAGGTAAATATTTTCTTTAAATATGTATAGCTTACAATAATTGCAGTTAATGATGTCTTTAACCCAGGCGAATTATTTTTCCAAGATATTTAAACAAATGGCACAATATTTTATATGGCAGTGAATTCTGACTAACAGTAATCTCTACAAATATTTTCGATCTATTTTTAAACATATTTACTAGTGTTATCGGCATATTTAAAACAAATGTATAATATGCGAATGTTAGTTCTTATTACTTTTACTTCAATCTGTTCATTAAAACATACATTTACAAAGAAGTAATTAAAATTCTCTTCAATTTGATTAAAGCTACATAAAATAATTTCATTACTAACACTGAAAATACAGCTTTTATGAAATCGTCGCATCCTATTTTTTGAGGTTAAAACAAAGCGTAGAAAAAGCGATTAAGAGAAGACAAAATTAACGCCGCAAATAGTTTATTTTAAATAGCTGAAACGACTTTCAACAATGTTTCGTCTGATGGTAGAATAACGCATGCGCAGTTGTGGTTTCATTAGCGAAAAAGTTTTTAGCTCAACAAAGTAGTAGTTAATGCTAACTGCACTTAAAACATTGTTGACGCGTTGTTTCATTTTGTAATATATTAACTTTTAGAAAATTTGTACAAATAAGTAGTATGCTCTTGTAGCGTTATTAAAAATATATACAAATGTTACAGCTAATAGTTGGCCATTTGTTTTAATTATATTTTCTAGTTCTCATTGCAACTAAAATGTTAAGTTACATCGCCTACCTATCATGTAACATTTAGGGCACAGGAAGACATCTTTACTTTCTTAAATAAGTATGCAAAAAGAATATAATCAACAATATTGCAATTCGATTCGACTTAAAAATTTTAATGGATCTCCTTGTTTCAGACCTGCATGGACTCGATATACAAGTTTCTGGTATCGTATCTGTCGATCTGTTTATCTGTGAATACGGTAGCTCAAAAATTGCTTCGGCTTATAAACATGAAGTTTAATAAGTAGTCTTTTTTATAATATTTGAGGACATTTAGCTCATTTTGAACAAAACAATTCGCTGAATTTCTCATAATAAAAACAAAATTTAAAAGGTAAATGGTCACAATTTAGTACGGAATTTGGACATCTAAACTGAAGGTCTATATCAGATTTTGAACTAAATCCCTTAAAGTTAATCTGCTGTCGTTTTTACATTCTAATGCAGAAAAACGTCATAATACAAAAGTGGAATGATTTAGATAAATGAAATTTGGTGTGTCATCTTGTCATTAAAATTATAATTTGGTGTCAATGTTTAAATTAGTTGAAAAAAACATTAAAAAGGGATACTAAATTTTCTTTACATATTACGAAGCACAATATGTTCCTGTGGGGGACTCAGAAAATAAAATTTTCACTTGTGGCATTAAGACTCTAACCAATGATTAAAACTTTTATACGCAAGAGAGGGAAAAAACCTGTATTAGGGAGTAAGCATAATAGTTACAGGAAGAGCCTTTCTGCTTTTTTTTTATAATTGATTACAATTAACGTATAATAACGACTCTTAAGATATTTTACTTGTAAAGTATACTTGTGTTTGTATTGTATACTTGTGTTTTTTATGTAAATGAATTCTTTAACATTTTGATTCCTTCATAGTTTAAGATTAATTCATCTTACCAAATTATTGAGCCAGTATTTTTTGCCGTTTATGAGGATATCATAAAAAATAGATCCGCAGTGGCCTGCTAACTCAATTTTAATGAATAGGACCCACAGTCTCGAGACCCGATTCTATGAAAGGTTTGCCATGCAAGTGGGTTTGATGCACACTGAATCTGATATTCAAGAGTTACCCTCTCTATTGTGGTGCAAAAGTTTAGAGACTGGCTCAGATTTCGCGTCAGATTTCGCGTCAGATTTCGTACTTCCATGTTATCAGATTCAAGATTATGTTGTTTGTATCAAAATATCTTCCTTTTGCCAGAAATTGGGGCATTTATGCAACTAAATTAAATACTGAAAATGATGAGTAGTAAAATGGGCATCATTGAAATAAATTTTACGTTAATTTCCATTATTTAGGATGTTTCCATTATAAATCTTCTTTCTGGGTATGTTACCAATTTTTGTATCTCGCAGAAATATTTAAAATCTTTTTTTTATATTTTAGAAAAAGTTTCGAAACTAAAACATCAGAATGTAAAAATTACAATAAAACCTAATGCATGCTTAGGAAATGTATTCTTAATTTTCTTTGAAATTACTTGTATTGAAGCAATTCTTACATTAATTGCATGCTGCAAAGAAATAATTTTCTTAAACTTATTTAGTAAATAATACACATTTAAATTTTAAATAATTTTTACTTTTATATTAGTATTTTCTGAAGAAAATTGCAGTGATACTAAAATATTGGATAATTTAAAAATAATCTTGCTGAGAGATATATAAGGTTTTGAGTTTTTAATTAATAATGCTGAAAATAAATAACAGCAAATACTTTTATAATTATTCACTTTTTATTTTGTGTTTTTGATTTGTACCCATAATGCAAATGAAAAGTATAATATAAAAAATATATAAAAACTCATCATGCCAGTGGGCAATAAGATTCCTTACAAAGCCAAGATTTTGATTAATTCTTTTAGGAACTATTCCGTTTCCCTATATTTCAAGTATTTTGTTTGCCATTTACTGTAAGTTATCACTTTTCAGAGAACTGCATTCTTTGGAAGACTTTCACAAAATGGACTGCAATGGATCAGGACTAGTAAAAAATAGTAATAGAGTACCTGGAGGAAAAGAGATTAACAAATTGTGGAAGCGATCAATTTTCTCTTTCTTTCTTTTGGAAATACTATTTCCTTGATTGAAATTGATCCACCGAAGCCACTCCGGTTCACTCGCTTCATTATTACATCTCCGTATTGTCTCCAGACAATAAATTCCGTGCATTCTCTCTTTCTCTTTTCAGCCTTTTCTACCACATGATCCAGTCTTCCTCAAAGTACTCCAGATTCAGGTTCAGAGATTCAAGAAACCCCCTTGCTTAAGTGGTAGAATTTTCTGTTGAATAAAAATATTCGATGTGAAACATGCTCTGTCAGCAAAGACTTTCGAATTATTTATTTTCAATTGCTGACGGGACTTTAAGTGCTTTATTATGAGGAGTATTTAAAACGGAATTAAAGAATTTCGTATAGCATTAAAAATTGCTTAGTCCGACGTTAATGTTAAGAGGTTAATTCAAAGTATTTCGATAAAGCTGATTAAATATGTTTGGCTTACAGATAAAATGGCTCGTTTTGATTTCGTTGCCATTTTTACGCTAATGATTGCAATTTTTTGATCTTTTTTGAATTTTTTTTGCTTACATTTTGTACAAGAATTTTTCATTCAGCACCTAGGAGAACAATCACAATGTTTAATTCTTCACCATTAATTGACCCTTCAATTAAAATTCTAAGATATATAGTTTTCAAAAAATAATTACAATTTATACATTATATCTTAAAACAGGCTGAAAGATATTTATTTTTTGTTTACCTTATCCACATTTGTAGTTGACGGATTCACTGTAAATATTATTTGCGTTTAATTACTATTAAATATCTTATGCATAACTTGATGTAAATGCTTTCCTCAAAAAAATATTTTTAAATTTCAAATTAGTTCAGAGGTTAGAGATATATTCTTTTAATAACCTTGCACCTGATCATTTCATTGGCTGTATGAATTTTCTTAATGGTGTCAAATCTTACGATATCAAAGTTCTATTAAAACGATGACTATTAAGTTTCATTTATTTTCTAAATACTTCATAATGTAACTTCTCTTTCTAACAGAGTTCAGACTAACTTCTTATGTGAGAAGTTAGTGTTCTGTGAACTCTTATTAGAATAAATCTTTAATATTATGCTTAATATCTCATTTAATTAAGCAGAATATAATTTTCTGCTTATTATCTTCTTTAATTAAGAAGATATTAAGCAAAATAAATCTGTTTCAACTTTCAACAATAGAAGAAAATTACGAGAATAAGTATTTTATGAAAGAAAGAAAATACGTACATTTTCTATTAGCTATGAAATTTGTAATAAGGATTTATATAAAAATATATATAAAATTCTGCAAACATTTATCCGGAAATTAAAAATATCATTAAAAATACATTTTTTTAAAAAATTTTAAAATGGTGCAAAATCGGATTTTGCAATAATAACAGGGGAAAATATCTAATTTTCGCTTAATATTTAATTTAAATTCTGAAAATTTCTAAAATTTCTCTCCTAAGTGTGCATTCCTACCCTCCGAAGTATATCTATGTAACATTTGGTAGGTCTAAGTCAAACTCTAAAATAAGTTTTAAAAATAATTTGGTAGGTCTAAGTCAAACTCTAAAATAAGTTTTAAAAATAATTTGGTAGGTCTAAATCAAAGCACACGTATTTTCTTTTATTATTTGTATCCATAGAGATATTGAGGATGTTTTGCAAATTTTTTAATAAAAATTATTTGCTAGATTAAGTAGAACCATCCGTTCGAGAGTCTGGTGGACGTCGAATCTGTATACTTCCAAGTAAGAAGATGATAAAAATTCAACTATAATTCCCTCCATTTATTATTATGGTCTTAAATTCCTGTTATGGCTTTTTAATTTTTCTTGGTTGCTATGAATCTTTATAATATTGACTCTCAGCTACTGAAAAACCAACGCCAAACTGTACCGAAACTTGCTGTTGTAGTTTTTCTGTACTAATAAACTGGGGGATTATAAAATTATTTAATAGTAAATATTTTTATTCTATAATTTAACAATTGTGTATAATATTATCCATAAAAATATTGCAAGTAGAAATGTATAATATAAAATTTGTATACAATAAATAAAACAATACAAGCATGTATAAATGTGTGCATGTATAATCAAATATAAACATTTTCGCTTTGTAATGTTTTTACTTTTTTGAATGCAAATGTATAGTTTCTCCATACATCCATGATCCTATTAACGAGCATAAACTCGTCGGAACTATAATGGAATGGTGAACTTATAAACTGAAGCCCAATTCTTTACTCACCTGATATGCATTTTTTATCATACTGGTTGAATAATATAATCGCATTTAATCTTAAAAGAATTTTTAAGCTAATTTAATGTAAATAAATGTAATTCTCAGATAATATGGCAAAAAATAAATCTTAAGCACAAAGTGCGCATTTTTTTAAAACATTCTGTGTAAGCGAAATATGTATACATCCGAATTCATCAACAATTTTCTTTTAAGAAAATGGCTATTTCGGTACATTTTTACTATGTTAGGTATAAAAAACTATTTAGATATTTCATATAAATCATATATATATCAAATATAAAATTATGTATTTAGAGATAAACATATGAGAATCTAAAAAAAATTCTTATAATAATCTGCTAATTATGATCTGCTTTATTATCTTCTATGAAGAGCATTATTGATAATCGAAATGTGTATTTTATGTAAAATTACAAATATGTTTGTAAAGAATTTCTAAAGTTTAAACTAGACTTTTTTTTGTCTAAACTGTTACATTTAAACTTTGGAAAAAGAATATTAGTAAATATGGTTTAATGCATTTGATGTTTTTTAATATTATCATTTTAATTTTTGGGTATCTAATAAAAGTTATATATTTTAATTATTCGATTAAAACGGAATTTTTATTTATATCAGGGAATTTTATTTCAAAAATGTATTTAAATTTTCTTGCTCTAAATCATTATACACTTTAATAGATATAGAATATAATTTTGAATTGCTCGAAGAAAAGATAAAATATTAGCACATTTATGTAGAGAACTCAAATTTTCTTCGAAAAATATGATTTGATCCTCGTAAAAAAGATAAAGCTAATTTCTATTTAACATTTTCTGATCTGGAAAACCTTCGGAAAAATTGAAAACTTCATTAAAATGCTTAATATTAGCATCTAAGAATGCCCGATTTATTTTGTACTTTCAATGTTCAAAGAATCAGTCGACAAAAATATGGCAAGTCGAAATGCAATTATTGCTTCGATTTCCAAGATAATAACATTTGTGTTTTATGATACCGCTTTATTTCTTCCTTTAACTTTAGCATTATGTTAACGATGTTACTTGTTTTAGATTATGTATTGATTTTCTTTAAAATACATTTGAATCGGTGAAATTAACTATTTACATTATTGTAATTCTCGCATTTTTGACTGTTTACATTTGATGTAACTAAAAAGTAATGTCATTTTATCTTTATTTTTATCTGTGACTGAATTCGAATGTTAGAATAAAAACAAAAGTTATCACCTTTCTGCTCATTCGTGTTAATGGCCATCATAAATATAACACTTCATGCACTTTACTTTTTACCTTTCATAAAATTTGATAAAAAATTTAATAATTTAAATAAAATATCATTTGGGAAATTTTTGTAAAAATTAAAAATAGATTAAATCTTTTGAAATTGGAAATACATTATTGTTTCTCAGTTAAAAACTTAAGACAATGATTTTTTAAAAAAGGAAAACAGTGAGAAATCGAATCGTGATTTTCTTTATTTAAAATGACTCTTCGATTTATCTATCGAAGAGTCATTTTAAATAAAAAATAGGTAAGGTAAATATATATCGTTATGTCACGTCCGTTTTGTTGAATGATTATACTTTAAGACGGCACGAATAGAAATTTCTTTGCAAATATTTACAGTTAAAATTGTATGTAAAATCCAGTCATTAATACATTAAACAGCAACCCACTAATTGAGCAGGAGAAAAAAATGATTCTACATGGCAAATCGGCTTATAGTTTCAGCCAAGTTCAGCAGTTTCTTCGCAGTAAAGAGCAAATATGATCGTGCGGTTTACTAATATAATGAAAGTACAATAGCAATTATGACCATTGCGGTAAATTCTTCATATTCTGTCGAAAAACTCCTTAATTTTATAAGAAAGAATAGAAAATTCACGGCACGAAGTCGCCAAGTATATTGCCACATCTGCCGCCAAAACGCCAAGACAATTATATCTTTTATAGTAACAAATAACGCATCTTTTACAGTAAATCAAAGTGGAAATGTAGATTTCTATTTCCAATTTTGGTTCAACGTTTCATTTAAGTTCTAATTATGTTTTTGAAGTATCAGTTGAAGTTTTTTTTCTTTTAAAGAATAAAATAAAATGCTAACGAATTTAAATAAATATAGACTATTATTCTTTATGATATTAATACATTTGATACATATTCAAAAACGATTCGCTTTAAAATAAAATTAAACAGGCTCGTTAAATTTTTTAATAACTCAATGTGTTATAATATGGCAATTAATAATCAAAATCACCGTACAGAATGTTTAAGTTCTAATACGGTTCTAAATTGTACAGGAATTTATATACCTAAAAGGTATATAACATGAATCTTAAAATTTGTTTAAAAAGTTGTTCATCATTTTATTCTTTATTTAGTAGAAATTCAGAAAAGAAAACTGAATCGATAAATATTTTCAATATTTCTACATTTGTGGCACATTCGGTCTTTCTTCATTGTTACAATTACGAAACAAAATTCAATTTCTTCAAGTAAGAATCTCGGTCACTCTTTCACTGCTGATTCGGCCCAAACGGCCGTGCATATTTTATCTTGGGGAGCCGGTTTCTGTTTCAAACGAAAGGCGTAAGATATAAAGCGAGAGTATCCTTGGTGATAACTATTTTTACATTCTTCACTCTTTGTTTAAAGCAGAAATTGACCTTCCAGGATATAATTTTCATGGTCGGTTGAAGTAAGTAATAATAAGTAAATGTTTCAGATCCAAAATTAATATGTGACATTTTTAACAATCAATATCGTGCACAAAATTTAAAATTAATATATCACTGAGTGTTATTATGTTAAACAGTTTCTATATTTTGAGCAATGTTCCTGATTCCCATTTTTTCCATGCTTAAGCTTTAACAAGTCCGAATTTCCTCTATATTCTATAAATATAAGGAAATAATTTTTCAATCTTAATCTATACTTGAAAAATTCATACTTATAGTAACATCCACTCATTGAGTAAACAAATATATCTATTTCAAAAAAGAATGTGTAAGAGCACTGATAAAAATTAAAACATCAATTAGGGGTTTTTGGTCTTCATGACTTTGGACATGACTTTCATGCATGAATGCATTTGACCTTCTATGCCCTTCAAAGAAAAAATGCGTCATCGTTTCCAAGGTAACTGCTAATTGTTCTCTCAAATGAACTCTAGATTATAGACAGGTCAATATATTTTTTCAGAACCCTACAAATTAGGGACTACAAATCATTTTGCACGCCTAAGTGAAAATATATATCATATCCTTTTGGGTGCTCTAATACCTATTACGGTCTGTAATGATATGCAGATATCTTATGATAAATACGACTTATCACGAGCGTTTTATCTTCCACCAGCTCTTCTTTATACCTAATCGTATCTTCCGGTAATTTGCCCTTATTTCAGTAATGATAATCGTAATCAAGGTCAGGAAATATATTACGAAAGTCTTTATTTAGCTCTGAATGGAATGTTATAAGGTATTCCTATTACAAATTATCAATAAGAATAGTTTAAAAAAATGATAATTATATAACTTATAGATTAATGAAGTGTTTGCTTTTAATTGGGTATGTTAATTTTCTTTAAATGTGGTTTTATTAAAGAATTTTACAGAAGATTTAGTTAATTAGAACATTATACATAAATCTGCATTCAAACTGTAGTTACTTGAGAAAATTGCACGATACCAAACAGACTTAAAAAATTAAAAATTGCATAAAAAGAAAGTTTTTAAAATTAAAAACTTGATATTATTATCAGTGTTATGCGAAATTAAAACCCAGAGCATTTACTTTAGTTTGGCATTGGCCTCACAATTTATAATAACAGTAACTAAGTAAGTGTAATTTATAATGTGAAGTGGAATAAGCTAAAATGCAGGGTTAGCAAGAAATTACGCACTTCAGAAGGCTCTAAAATGCGTTCTATTGGTCTAAATAAGATACAATTTGAACTGCAAATTATTCAGATGATGCGCTTTACATTTATTAATTTAAAACATTTTGTACAAAAATACACCAATAGATGACGCTGTAACACAAATGGTATTTATTTGCATATATTGAAAATATGAAACATAATTTGCGTTACAGCGCATGCCTATTACCATTTTTCTTTGGATCAAAAGAAGGTGGATTCTGCTCGAACATTAGTTTCTTCTCTGTTTGACATGCCTACGCAGCAAGAAAAGCGCGACTGGTGAAATTGTGCTACCAGAACCAAAAAAACTCTTTTGCTGCTCTAAAGTAATTTTGTCGTATGAAGCAGATACGAAGAGGTCCCTTGTCTCCAGGTGCCCTACGCAAGCTGATGCAAAAATTTGAAACAAAACTGGGCAACTTCGCATTTTTCCAGGTAGAGTACGAAAACAAATCCGTTCTTCCAGCATTGAAAATGTTGCGACCGCGCTCGTTGAAGTCAACAGTCAGTCGCCGCTTAATAGTGTGAGTTTGCCAGTTGTTTCCCGCGTTCTGGATATGCCATATTCAACTGTACTAAAAATCGTACGGCATATTTTGCATTTTTATCCATACAAAATCAAGTCCGTGCACCTGTTGCAGGACGGGACTTAAATATCCGTAAAACTTTTGCACTTCAGTTAGTTGCTCAAATGGTGGTTGACACAACTTGGCCATGGAACATTCCGTTGAGTGGCGAGGCCCACTATTGCCTCAATGGGTAAGTTAACACCCGCAAATGTCGAATTTGGGCAGAGGAAAAATAGCAGAGAAGCCATTTTGAAAAAAGTGACAGTATTGTGTTTTTTTACAGCTACCTTTATCATTGGCCCATATTTCTTTATAGAGTTCACTTCAATTGGAATCCGTCACAGACAACGGTACCATGATATGCTGAGGGATTTTGTAATCCCAACTCTCCTACAGCGTAAATGCCTTCAAGACATCCTTTTAGGCAGGATGGTGTACCACCTCATATTGATCATCGTGTTAAGTGATTGTTAATACAATATTTCATAGAAGCACCAGTTATAGCCGTCATTTCCAAATAGCATGGCTTTCTCGATCGCCGGATATTTCCCCCTTGCGACTTGAGTTGTGGGGTTATTTGCAAAACACTTTCTACCATCAAAGGCCATCATCTCTAACAGATCTGAAGGACAATATTCGACCCCATATTTTTAATATTCTATATGGTTTGAGAACACAATCAGCAGACCTCAGTAGAAAAACAATGACGTTTATTTATAAACGAAGAGACGGAAACAAAGAAGACGAATGCACAGACGACACATATTTACAGACGTGACGAACACAGGACAGCACACTACAGCAGGCAGTAGCCCACAAGTAGTAATCGTCCACAGCACACGGAGCGACTCGATAGAATCTAGCAGGAGTGGAATCCTTGGAGCTTCTTTCTACGATCTCTATAATGGCTGAACTTCTCACTGTCTCCTCGCTTTAGCTGACGACCCGCTGCTTCTCGCAACTGGCTACTACACACAAGATACGACGCTGCCTCAACAGTAGACAACAGGATTCAGCACACAGCAGTTCAGCACTCGCTCCACTCAACGCTGGCATTCCGCTGTTGCTTCGCTATCCTCTCAAAGACGCGTTACTTGTCGGCGACTCCGACGGTAATTCACGACGACCACCTTCGACGAAACACATAGCTTGAGAATGCCGGGCTTTTATAGTTCCCGGGAGGCAGGGCTAGAAGCTTCTAGGCCAATCAGACGTATAAATTTGTTCCTAATGGAAGGATCGACAAAATTTTCGTAGTTTCGAGCTTTATTCATTTTGTCACCAAATTTGTCGATAAATGGTCGTCAAGTTTGTTGCCATTCTCTGAGATCACTGGCTCGGCATCCGGCAGTCTCCTTTACGGATGACTGTAAACCAGTCTTTCTTATGATGACACTACTCATGCTGGAAAGCAAAATTACACGTTTGTAATTGTATGGTTCTCTGATTAGAGCATATCGTTGAAAATGAAGGACACATTGAGCAATTTTAATTTTACTTTATTTAACAATTATAAACCATATTAAATGGTTTTATATGTATTGCAACGTCACCTAATAGTGAATTTATTTTTGTACTAATTTTTTATGTAATAATTGTAAAGCGCATCATCTCGGTAATCTGTCGTTCAAATTTTATCTTATTTTGATCAATAGAACGCATTTTAGAGCCCTCTGAAGTGAGTAACTTATTTCTTGCTAGTCCTGTATATTACATTTATATTACTTTCAAATGTAATAAGTTAATTAAATAACTGTTAAAAATTTGCATAGTAAGAATATTTTCTGTAATGTTGAGTTTGTTTTACAATCACTTTTGAATTAATAAAAATGAAATTAAATATCAAATTCACTAGAAAAATTCTTTATTTAACTCTCCAGAGAGAAAAAAGTTCCATTAACTAAGAATTCACTTGCCTGTTTTTTCTTTGTTTAGAGGTTAATTGCGCATGGAAGCACTCTTATAGTACTGTCGGTGAATGTGTTCGGGTTAAAAGAGCATTGAGTAGCAGAGAAGCGTTTAAAGTTATCTTTTTAGTTTGGATTCCCTGTAGAACAGTTGAATTTCAAAATCTCTTTGCTGATATTTGTCACAATTTTCAAGTTATATTTACAAATAAATTTTTAATGTTAGAGAATATACGTGAAAATGTAGCATTACATAATTTTACTACCTTTTTTTTTTTTTTTATACAGCAGATGGTGTTACCTTATTAACTTCAAGGTATATTCCCATGATCCTTCTTGGGGATCATTATTAGAGGTATTCTAAGTAAGTGTCGTATATTTTCGTGTTCGTGTTTGTTTTGTCTTGCGTAATGTGGAGCTTAGAAAATAATTAAATAACTGTTCCTGAAACTCATCTATTATTTTCACCTACTTCATAATTAAGTTGTAAAGAGTCTCGTCCATCTACAAAGTCGAATTAAATTGGATTTTTTTCTGTATATTTCTTATGGTTTATAGAGACTAGTTCGGTATCTTATTTAAAATTAATTCGTAGACTTCTATGACCTTAAATAATCATTTCCACTAAAATCTTTATTTTACATCAGCAACAACTCTATTTAGTGTGCGATTGCTTTGCATGCAGAATAGATCTTATGGCCAATATGATTTCACATTTGCGACTCTATTATCTGTTCGTCCGTCTGCACATCATTCGGCGTCATTATAAATAACTAAGCTCATGCAATCGATAACATATCGTAACTATTTGTATCACAGTTCTTTCCACACAATTATATAACTCAATATATAGCTGTGACCAATTTCATAAGTATGATTACTGATAATTGTATGTTTTCTATTAAAAATATCAATTCTTTTGAGCTAGCTGCACTCTTAAGGTGATCATTCATCTTAACGATTCCATTACAAGACAAGGAGATGATGGCAATTTATGCTTTTTTTTCTTCATTATCTAGCTTTTTCATTCAGATGATGTGAAGTAATCGCTCAAGTCTATATTTTTATTTTGAGTTACGTTACGTTACAAAAGTTCTTAAAGCTTATAAACCACGTTCTAGAAAAAGTGATGTGGTGGTGCACTGGTTGATCATTTACAATCGTATAACATCATTTTCATATGAATAACTTTGTTGTACCTGATAAGATGATGATCAGTTCCATTATTTACACGTGACAGGATAAAAGAACACTGAAATATGATAACAAATCTGACTATATTTCCATATGTATTGAACAGTTGACGACTTTAAACTCTTGCCTTATCGCAAAATTCTAAGGAGAAACTCTTCACATGTTAGGAGATACGGCAAAACCATCTTAGCTTCAAGCTGTCAAAATAAATAACTTCTTTCATGTGTTCGATATACAGAGAAAAACAGGATAACAAGCCATAAATATTTCTATATAACATTTCATCGATTCATGGAAACTTTATAAAGCTTCCCATCTATTTTAGTATGCAAGTGCTGATGTAAACTTTCTGCATGCGTCTGAAAAAGACATCACATTAAACTTCTAAAACCATGTTTATTTCGTTTGTTTATTTATAGAGGAAAAAAATAGAATATTGTAGGTTTCCATTTATGATAATGAATGTAATAAAATGCTCAAGTTGGGAGCTCTAACGAATCCGTAAATTCAAAATTTGATTTTTAAAAGCCAAGAAAACTCTTTTCTATCCCCTTCTCCCAGAACAAAATACTTTTTTATATCTTATTTATATATCTGTTAGCTACTGCGATATATATACTCTTTTTAGATATTTTCATGATATTCAACTTTAAAACTTTTAAGGAAATATTTTTATTCTTTGAAAAGAAAAAAAATATATAGATGTATAAATATTTTCAACCATATAAAATTTAAGCTCAAGAAACTTATCATGCAGTTATACTTTTTACTATTCAAACCGCGTCTCTCGAACTCGATAATAAAAAGAAAGATTTTATCTGTATCATCGCCCTCCAGGTAATGTGAATTTTATTCATATTTTTATTCAAGATTTCTCCGTGGATTTTCCGTATGTTTACAACTTCAATCTGAAATGGTGAAAATTCAAAACTGAGAAAAAAACTGTTTAAAATAACTTTATTTATAATATAAGTAAACCTGCGTGAAATATTTGTCTCTTTTTCAATAGGGTTTCACTTTTGGGTAGGAAAATATAGTTTCAATTCGAAAATGTTTAAAAAGTAATGTTTGGATATGTTTACAAACTTGTATTCCCCAAAGAGTCATTTCGTGACAAACGAAAAATATAATCCTCCACTAAATGCCAAAGTACAATTGTTCTCATATAAATATTCTGGAGCCATACAGCAATTTGTATTAATTTGCATGTTCCTTGGGGATATAAAATAGGATTGCATTTAGTAATGAATTCGTATTTTCGGAAGCAAGACTTGTAAAAATTTGCATACAATCTCTTTTAAGCGATGACATAGATACATGTTTATGGAACAACTGTTTAAACGAAATTTTTTTCCTATGCAAAGAAGAAAAGAACGTTATAATGCGAGCGTAGCATACATTTGAAATACGAAATGAATTATTTTAATTGCCTTTTTTTAATGTTGCTTTTGAATTTTGTGTATATTTAACATTTTACTTAAAACTGCAGAGTCAAAATTCCATTTTATATTGCTTAGAATTCTCCATACAAATAATGAACTATAAATCTCCATGCAAATCGTGAAAATGGTGACTTTTTTCCATTTTTGATTTGTTCCAATGAAGTTATATGATGCTACAGCTACAGAATATGTTCGACATGTTTTTCTTCTATGTCGATATGAATGATAACTGCTCGAATTAATTTTTTCGGACATTGACAGTGTTTCTCCTGCTATTTGTTGACAAATTATTATGATTCTTTTAAGATGATCCACATTTCGCTGATCCGCTAGCATCCTAGTACACGAAAAACGTTGATTCGAAGATATAAAAGTCTGTTTGAAAATGTTTTGTTGTCCTGGGGCGTCATTCTTGTTGTTACACCTACTAAATTTTATATTTTCTGTTTATTTTCATTTTGGAGTTTGAGTTGTATCTTATTCCAACTTCGAATCTGCAATCCAGTTTCTGAATACGTAGAATATATTGTGTTTACTTTAAGAAAAGAATTTTTACGTTGCGTTATTCATATCTCTGATGTGATGAACATTTAATAAATTTCAGTCTACTTCATCTGTAAGACTACCAATGACTGGCTGTTAAGATAGAGATGATAGATCAGTTTCTATCATTTCTATGTAAATAGCCTCTAGAAACTCTGTCTTGTGTTGTGTAAAATAAACTGATCCCAAAACGAAAGTAGAGTTCCGAGCAATAACAATTCCATAACAATTCTACTGGACAGTGTCACTCTATCCATTGTTTACTGATAGTTCATTCATTGAAACTGGTGGTTCCTTCATTGGCCCACTTCAATATTGCAATTTCGTGAGGACTGTCCTGTTTTAAAAATTTCTTTGATTTTTTTGAATAATAAGTTTTGCCATGGTGTCATAAATAATTAATTTTGTTTTGCATTGCTAGTGTTTGGTTATATGACTGGTGGTACTAATTTCAACTATATTGAATAATGTTAATTCATTCTTTCTATATTTGCTTCATATTTTCTGAAAAACAAAAAGAAGGATAAATCACTGCTTTCATCATTTATAATATATACACTTGCAACTCGTCCTATAGATGACCTGTAAGAGTCATACCAAGCCTGTCTTTGAAAGAGGAAGATCTCTGAGCGCGAGAATAGATCAGCAGATAGTTCACTTTTTTCTGATCACTCAACCTTCTGTGGCAGATGAAGGCAGCTGATAATATAAATTTTTTGTTATGATTCATTTTAGAGAGCACCGTATTATAGCTCATGTTGTATGATAGGATTTCGCAGTTCTGTCACCCCTCCTCCCAGAATTAGGATTGAAATCATGTGGAAATTACATTCAAATAACAAATAATCCATTTCTTTTCAAAATTTGACTTTTTATTACCACTTATCCCTCTTTATGTTGTTTCTTATAGCTATGGATTTTAAATAAAAATCGCGAATCATGTCAAAGCTTTTACTTTGGAAGTTTTTATTTAAAACGCAATTTAAAGAAAGCATGAATAATTGATTGAACTGATGAATGATAATTAACTTTTCATGAGCTAATATTAAATGATTTCAGTACTGTTTTCCCTTTGTTTTAGCACCAAAATAACACTATTATAAAATATGTTATGTGAAATTAAATAAAATCTTACAAATATAATTAAATAATTATTTTTTGTAGTTTTAATCTAAAGATTATTCAGTCTCTTAATATTATTAGAACAGGGTTTGTAATGGCAAGAATGTGTTTACATCTGATAAAAAATAAATTCTTGTCTTTAATGTCTGTAGTTCTTCGATGTAAATGTCTGTGGCTCATCAGTACTTTGTGTAATTCAGTACCATCAACGTGGAATTTGTAGAATACTTAAATTGGTATCGATTCTGCGTAAAGCGTAATCTGAGTAGAACAACAAATAAAAGGAAAAGAAACTCCATCATGGATTTGTACTGAAATATATTAAAGATTCTAACTGTTTGTTCTCGGATTCTGAAATCTTCAGCGTCTTGTTCATTCGTCAGGAGAAAGATATTTCCTCAAAAAAGGGATGGAGGTGAAGATGAAAGGGGACAATGGTTTACATTTAGCAGTAGGGTGAACTCAGATTATTTGTGGAACTGGGATGCAAAATTACTGGTCATTTTTCTACTACCAGCTAAATGACAGCTTCGAAAAATGCTAGTTTCCGGATTCTTTTGCTCAGAGGAATGATTAAGGAACTTGAAACAGTTGGATAGCCATAATAAAGGTATGAAAAAGATCTAATAAGCTGAGTAAAAAAATAAAAGGTTTAATCAAGCGGTACAAAATTGTAAAAGACGATTGGAAACTGCGCATTTAAATATTTATTGAATACCGATTTCAACAAATTCATGAATGATAAGATTTCATTTATTAGAAAGATTTATTACCATTTCATATGTAGCTACTTTAGACTTAATGAAGTTATAGTTTCTCTTGCACACCATGGCAAAAAAGCTCTCTTCAGCTATCTGCAGTAAATAAGCGGCTAAAATGATCTAACTTTAATAAATATATCTATTTTATTTATCAATATTTTTTGACGGATTATATATAATTTTTGTATCGAATTACAGGGTCTTTGAAAAATTTAATTTTATTTAATAAGTTTGAGAAGCAATAATTCGATACCCATAAAGTGAAAACACCTTGGTGATTAAAAGGTTAATTGTAGGACGCTTTTAGTTATTTTACATTTCTTCTTTCTGATCGAAGACATACAAATAAATTGAATATTATCAGAATAAATATTGTGTTAATTTTTCAAAATTTAAATATATAACATTTTAACTTTAAGAAGGATTTAGAAACACCTACAAATTAAAAGAAAAAGATCTAACTCTTGACGTTAAGTTAAATTAGAATTTAGATAATGTAGAGGATTTAGAATATAATTGGAATAATAGAATTTAGATAATTTAAAATAAAGGAAAATTTCTTTTCATTTATTTTAAAGGAATTTTTTGCAATGTTTCAAATTATATTAGTCTCTTTCTTAAATTAATGGATTTATTTTTATTATTAGAACCATGTAAAGTTTTAGCCCTTACTCATCATCCTAATAATATATATCATTTGAATTTTTCTTTAAAATGTAAATAACTTCCTCAAAATTAAGAGCAATCTATTATAACTGAAAATTATTAAGAGTTTCAAAACTATATTGTTCTATGAATATAATAAAAGCTATTTACTGCAATCTAAGCATAATCTTTCCTTCCTTAACTAAATTTTAATTAAAATAAAAAGCATAAAAATATAATCTATTACAATTTGTTTGTCATGCAAATAGTTTGAATTTTTTAAACTCTTCATTGTTTGTAATTCATTTAAGAATAATACATAATACTTATTTCCTAAGTTTACTTTTTAAAGAAAAAAGATCATATTCAACTAAGAAATAAAAATTCCTTTTGTAAGTAATCGGAAAAGGAATTAAAACACATCCTACGATTTGGATGAATTGATATTACGAAAGCCAAAATGTAAAGCTGTATTACATAAACAGAATGCATTTTTGTTTTTTGAACGAGAAAGATTTATTTAGTAATCCTGTAAAATCCTCGTTTTCAACTTATTTGGGATAAAGCAACTGATTTTTTTTAAATTTTTCTATTGTTCGACTTTTAAATAATGCTTCGTTTCTTTTGTTAAGATTAAATGAATAAATTTTATCTTTCTTTTAATCTTTTTTTACTTCATTATGAGATAATATTAAAATTCTACGACTTTAGTGAATAGAATTAGAGAGCTTGTTGAAGGATTATTATTGGATGAATCTTATTTGAGTTTCAAATCTAAATTTGAAATGCAGGAATTTCATTATAATTAGAAACATTTCTTTCAAAGTTTACAATTATTCACTTTATAGTCAAAGTTATTTAAAATAATATTTTATGATAATTAATCTATTTAATGCCTTCAATTTTTTATGTATATTCTCATTTTTATTTGTGAAACGAATACAATTCTTTTGAGTTTTTTTTCAGAGATGAATTTTGGTTTTTTTTTAAATTTTGGTCAAATTAATGTCTTCCTTCTTTGTTTCAAAAGGCTTTTAAGACATGAATTAAGATATCAAAAAATAATAAATAAAATGGAAAAATTAATATCAGACGAAAACTATTTTAAATTAGTTATAAAAAATCTACGAATTATGAATGTCTTACGCACAATGGAAGATTTAGAAATTGTTTTCAGTATAATGTGTTACAAAAAATACGCATACTTATAAATGAATTGTATCGTGTAATATATAATTTATAAATTGATCTTAGGCAGAAAATTGAGGTAAATTATTTAGCAGTTTCTCTTTAATTTCAAAACATGAAGCAATAGGAAAATGATTGGAAAACTTTTGTTACTCTGAAGTGAAAGATCCATTTCAAGAACTATTCTGACAAAGCTACATAACTTTTAAGTATCTTGATACAGGAAATGCGTCTGTCGTTCCCCAGATTGTCCCGGTAATATTTTATGTTAATATTTAAATGGAGTTTATGGAATCATTTTTAGAGAAAGCGATACGTGCCTGCAATTAGTAAGCATAAATTTATTTTAAATGTTACCAAATAAAAATTTTAATAAGACTGGTAACTCCTTTATTATTCTAAAATAAGTTGCAAAATATTTTGTTGTACGTTGTTAGAGGAAGTTCACAATTTATTATAATAATTTCATTGAAATATTTAAAGCATAGGTCAACATTTTTTTTTTTTTTGTTAATGTTCCACCACTGCTCAAATTGGACGACTGGCAGTTGACGAATTAAAATGTTGAAAACAATGGTAAATTGTTTTCAACTTGAAAAATATCCCAGAAGGTAGATACAATTCCTAATATTCTTTTTAAAATGGAAGTAAAACCAGACAAGGCTATATGATGTATTTAATTTTTCATAAGCAGTAAAATATTTATAGATGCATAAAATGTTGATATAAAAAGATCTCAAACTAAGAGTACGCGTTTTTGCATCACATGTAAGACAAAAGAAGAAGAAATGACGAGTACTTAAAATCTAAATAGGTTCATACATTAAAAAGTATGAATTTAAAAAATACGTTTCCTTTAATCATACTTTAAAAATTCAGTGATCCAATTTCGGAAACTATTTTCTTTAACTAGACAAATTACACAATGTTTTATGTTTTTAAGAAATATTAATATTTTTTTATTGAACAATTATAAATCCCCCGTGCGCCACAAAGTATCACACGGGGCTTACAGAAGTAAGTATGTAACTCATTACAAAAGGAAAAAGAAGGAAATTTGACAGTTATGAAGGATTACAGATGTCAACAATAAATTTACAGAAATTTTCAAAAGCACTTTTAGTGGAAATAAGTTGGTGAAACTCTGTAGGCCAACTTATATTCATGCGCTTGAGAGCCAGTCTTAGGATCTGTCTTTCTTTGACAAACTTGGAACATAGAAGAAGCACATGTTCAACATTTTCCTCCCCACCAATATTACAATCGCAGGAAGATGACGGAAACAAATTAAGTTTGTGCAAATAACTTTTAAAGTTACCATAATATAAAGTTACCATAACATATTAATATTAATGTAGAAAAAAAGTTAACATTTTTTAATAATAGATAAATTGTAAAAAATTTTAAAATTAAATTAACAATTCACAGTTAATAAAATAAACAATTTAAAAAGAATTAACAGATATTTCATTATCATTGCATATTAAAAAATATGCAAATGGTTCAAACTCTAGAAATGTCCCCTATATAAAAAAAGTCTTTTTTTTGCAGTTATTTTAGATGTTGAGATTTCTAAGAAATTCAGTTCCATTTCCTAAGATTAACTGTGGAAATTATATCAGCCAAGGATAAATAATATAACTGAATAATACTGAAAGCAAGAGAAAGGGAAACGCGAAAAAGAAAAGAAAAATACTCTCAGAAACAATGGAATAATGTTCAATTGCCCGATACCGACTCATTAACTTTGAGCTTTTTCTAAATAAATTGAATTGAGGAAATCCCTCTTAATAAAAGATGAACAAGGAAGTTTAAACATTGTAGTGAGACAAATTTATCAAAAAGTAGGCTGCTTAACTTATAGGCTGCTTACATTTAGGTTAAGGCTTACCTATCAAAGCAAGCAACTTACTTTTACTAGATATCACAACACACATCTTCTGCAATATATAAAATTTGCAATATATTTGTGTGTGCTTCAAACCATTAAATACTTAAAATCTTTCTTAGGCCCTGCTTATAATTTAATTTTTTGATGCGAGAGAAGGTATTTTTATTATTAATTCGTTATTATGTTTAAAATCATTTTCTGACTTTTAATGCAAGTTTTGCCTAATATGAGCTATGATATATAAGCTATTTAATTCGCAAGATTTAAGACTCGCGCATTAAATATGAACTTTAAGATATATGACTATGTTCTGGGTAAAAGTTTTGAAAAATTTTAAGAAGTAAATAAAAAAACTACAAAATAGAAATGAATTAAAAAATATCCAAAGCTGTTATGAAAATCAGAAAAAAATATTTGGTATGAAGATAAAATATTATTAAAGCCAAAACTTCTGATCTAAAAGTTCTTTAAATTATTTATTTAAATTCTTATAGAAAACTTGAGAAAAATATATTTAAAATCTGTTTCCATTGATGTTCATTAACAAGGACAATATCTTTCAAATTCTTACAAAATACGGATTAATTTAGAATCTTCAGAATTTCTAGTAGAATACTAAATTTAATTATATTTTCTTTTGGTGCATTTTCAACTACATTATCTATTCTCATTCTTCATGACATGTGTCTTCAATATATTTTCGTTTCTGCCTCAAATATTTGTCCCGATATGGTGCATGCAGTTGGTAACATAGCTTAAGCAGTTTTTAAAAAAATATTCTTTATAATGATGAATTCTGGTAATATGAAAGCATAAAATAAGTTTAAATCTAATGATCTTTTAGTCCTTATCTAACAGTACATTCGCTGATATAATATACAATACTTTTATCATTGTAATATATATTTGTAATATCTCTTGTTTTAAATATGTATATAAAACTTCAAAAATTTTAAAATGTCTTTCTTAAATTATTATAAACTAAAAAAAATTAACTTTTTGAGAAAGTATTTGAATTGCACAAAATAGAACCGAATACTTTTTTTCTTTTGAAAATCAAAATAAACACGGGGGGGGGGGGCTCTAGTCAAAATTAAAATTCTGTAAAATTGTTTAGCATATTTTTGTGTTTTAGTCCTCTAAGTTGATATTATACAAGAAATCCAAAACATAATATTTATAATTCTCACTCAGAATTGCCATGGGCAATCTTTTTCTATGCTGTAATAATGAGCAATTATCCTGGTAGTACAGCATGTGGCACAATATTGTCCAATATTGTATTATATTACACAATTTCCGAAAATTTTATCCAATATTGTATTATATTACACAATTTCCAAAAATTTTATCCAATATTGTATTATATTGCACAATTTCCAAAAAATTTATCCAATATTGTATTATATTGCACAATTTCCAAAAAATTTATCCAATATTGTATTATATTGCACAATTTCCAAAAATTTTATCCAATATTGTATTATATTGCACAATTTCCAAAAATTTTATCCAATATTGTATTATATTGCACAATTTCCAAAATTTTTATCCAATATTGTATTATATTACACAATTTCCAAAAATTTTATCCAATATTGTATTATATTGCACAATTTCCAAAAATTTTATCCAATATTATGAATATTGTTTACTATCATACAATACTGTACAATATACGTGTGCTACTAGGGTATAGGATTTTCAAGACAATCTAAACAAACAATTCAAAAAGAATTCGGCAGAAACCTTCGAAGTTATATTTCCATTAGACAGAAACCTTCATAAAAATAAAATTCTACTTCGAAAGAGAAGAAAGAACATGGAAGCTTTTATGAAATAAGTAATAAAAATATAATGTGACTTTTTTAGTCAGGACGCTAAAGTGAAACCTTAAAATTCCATCCATTTCCATATGCGAAGCAAAACTATATTCTCCAGAGCTAAAAGTTTGGCAAGAAAAGCAATTTCGATGCTCATTTATCAAACGGCATCCCAACAGCTTTCATGATTTATAACAAGTGACATTTAGTTTATAATTCATGCATCAAATAGCACGCCCCTGGCATTTGGCAATTCAGTCTGGGCGGGCTTCTGAAAGGGATCCGACGATAATGCACAAGTATCACCTCGCGAATAAAAATAGAGATTGCTATTAATATTCATACCTCGTAATACCGTCATATTTGTGCCACGTTTCGGTGATATGGGTTGTTGCGCATGGCTACAGTTTAATTGCTCAGTAACTGTGGGTGCAGCGTATTTAATATTCGTGGCCGAGCTATGATGCTGTCTGGCGGGGCAAAGTAATTAATAATTGCTTCTGTGGAGATACCAGATAATTTCTTTGAAACCGTTCCGGTAGTTGTGATGAAACTATTATGTAGTTCTGGAAAGTTGGAATTTTTATAGACGAGAGGGTATATAGTTCCAAATTGGTTTAAGAAGGTTAAGTGGATGCAGCTCGGAGTACAGAAGAGAAAAGTTTCTTCTAATTATGTAAAAATTAGGTAAATGCATAGCAGGAAAATATTAAATAATGAGCAGTGTATTTGTAAGTCCCATTTCTATTATACTAAAGTGTGTGTGTGTGTGTTAGACTCTACAAGTTTGACCTAGAGCTAATAAAGTTAGTACATTTATACTTTGGAAGGTGGGAATATGCATTACAGAGCGATTTATATTTGATGCACTTCTTGTGTACAAATGACCACCCCGCCACTAGTGAAATAAGCAGTATCGACAGGATATTCACTATGCACTATTTAGAAAACGTGTATCTTGCATAGCTTTGTTAGCCATTTTAATTCGAACCAATTTAACTATGTTATTTGAGTTTACCTTGCGTCTTCAATTATCGTTATGTTTATTAGAATTACACTTTGTTATGTTTATCAATTCTAAACTTTGTTAACGAAATTGTATCCTTATATAATATCCTACAGTCTAAGGCTTTCTGAATCTCTTATCATTTAAAGACAAAATCTTTCGACCTTTATGGCCCGCGGCGAATCATGTTTTCCTATCATTAGCAATAAATAATAATAATAATAATTAGCAATTAATAACAGGAGTAAAGATATAGAATAGACGAGTACAATTAATCAAAGGCCTTAAGCAGAGTTACAATTTTGTCAGCATTTTTATCATTATATCATTTATGTATTTATTTTATAAGAAAGAAAATTACATTTCTTTAGCACTAAGATTAATTCAACAAAGTTGCTAACCTATACACAGTTAAAATTTAAAGAAAGTGCTCTTTCTTAGAACACTCTCCCCTTATATCACTCTTTTAAGACCTGAAATACACATTTTTAGATAAAGGAATCTTTTATATGTGAATTCGACGCTTCCATTAAATGAAATTGATAGATTTTCAAATTGATTAATGTATAGCATGGACGTAACTTATATATTGGTTTATATGAAAACAGTATTACAAATGAGGAGTGATTTATGAGCTATGAAAATAAATACATTGCGCTAACTGGTAAGTGACTATGGGCCCAGGGCCTTTTTCATTCTTTGTATCCTTTTAAACACAAAAATCATTACATTAGGAGTACCCAGCAGCTAATAAGATTGATGTCAGGAGGAAAAGAAAGTACCCAAGACAAATGACTTATGTGGAGAAGAATAAAGAACTTTAGAATCTGTCCCCTTTCACTGCTACAGCCGTTCTTATCCTCTTAATTAATGGGCAATATTGATGATGCCGAAAGACAGCCGCAGTAAATAGAGAGGGACCTTTAACTTTGTGACTTGTACAATAATGTTGAATACTTTTCATGTGGGAGGCAAAGAATAAAGTTTTCCCTCTAGAAATAGATTGCAATACTGCAATAAAAGGATTTTGAAATGTGTTTTTGGTTTGAAAAATACAAACATTCATGTGGTAAAATACAAGCATTAATAATGTAAAAAATACAAATTTTATGAATAATTAAATATTAGGATAATATTAACAATTTACAAAGTTCTAGTTGGTTAGGCTCTAATGTTTTAATACGTAGCTATTAAAATATTTATAAAACTGAACAGTTGCATCAATAATATTGTGTACAAATGGAGATGCTGGATATACATAATAGTTAATCCTACAATACATCGTGTATCCATTTGTCTACATACTTTTGTTTCCATTCATAAGCTTCACATGATTGTTCAAAAGAGCAACAATGAGGGTTTGGAAAAATTTTTTAATGCCTTTTGATAAACATTTGCCGAAAAGACTGATTTATGGCAATAGAGGTGCTAGAATACGATTCAAACTAGAAACGTGGAAATATAAGATAGATGTTGTGTGAATAGTTCTACCATTAAAAACATTATCAAAATATTCTCTTTTTGTATTATAAAAAATTTATTGGTAAAAAGTTTATTGCAGAATTGTTATGTGATTTCTGTCACTGAGATATTGTTTATTTCATAATGTAGCCATTGGGAGCTTTTTCATTTTTTTTAAATTTCATGAAAACAAATTTCCTTGAATAATTTTTCTAAATTGTATGCAGCTATTGAAATCACGCACTTTTTATCATAAAATAAGCGTCATGCATTCTAGGATTAAATAAAACAAAATTATATTACCTAATTTTAAAATATATTAACTTAAATTATTTGTAAAAAGGTGAAACTAAATTGATTATATGGAAAGAGTGACCTCATAATGTGTATTACTAATCGTTGCAAAATATTTAAACCTGCCACTAGAAAACTTACTCTTAATGATCTTATTAGCTATGTATTTTTAAAGTTCAAATGTGTATAGACAAATAAGACGTACTTTATCGATGCTTTACATGATTCTATCTGCTATGCTTTGCATCTGCCTATTTTCTGTCATTTCAACTAATATTATTTAAAATTTAAATGAAAAAGTGATTAAGCGGCTACCAATGCAAAACTATTTTTGATGAAAATGCTTAAAACTGGATGCATTTTAAAAATTCTCCATCATTCTTACTTGTGTAGCGATACATTAAATGTAAGTACTGTAAAGTATAAAAAAATATTAAAAGTATACATTAAGCAGAAACTTACTAATTAATAAAAAAAAAAGTCGTATCAACATGAAAAATGGCAGAAAAATACGGTATGAAGTATATGCATCAACAATGAAAAAAAAATGAATTTTCATAAAACAGCAAAATGCACTGTCGTAAGATGAACTCAAAAATATTTTTAAAAATCAAATACACCAATACAATTAAATTAATCAGTGAAAAGAGAATTCTTTGAATTTTGAGAAGTTTTGACTTTTATGGAGTAATAGTTTTGGCAGATTGGATACAAGAATTTCAAAAGTATGCATAATTTTTAATTTATGAGCATTCTGTTTAAGTCACATTTTGATTCTTACTCTCCAAAGTATATAGATGCCAAATTTAGTAGCTCTAGTCTGACAGTCGCTCATCTTGTAAGATTATTTTCTCCGAAGTTACTTCAGAAAATTCGCCAAGTCTCAGATCAAAGGCTATTAATTGAAAATATAATTAACTTTTGAGTTCTTAATAGTTGACTGTATTTTGTTCCTTGTCTTAAAAATAAATGTGCGAATTTTATTTGAAATCAGTCCTCTCGTTTAAGATAGTGAGCCTACATACATAGAAGCAATGACTTTTATTTATATTAAGATACTGATTGATGCATTTATGTTAAAATATATCTTCTATACAGTTAATAAATAAATATAAATAACAAATATTTGTGAACCACAAAGAAGAAAATGTTCTTTTAACACATTTTACAACAAAACTAAAAAAGGATAAAAGCTTAAATTCTAGGTAAAAACAATAAATTTTTCAAAAAATTGTTGCCAATTATTATTTTAAAATTTAAACTAAGTAACATAAAAAAATAATTCATTTAGACTTTTATTGCAATATTAATCCTCTACAAATAATAATCAAATTTATTTTTGTAACAGTTTATCTCGTTGCCGATTAAACTGTTAAAAAATTAAAATTTTCTTTTAATATTTTTTTTATTTATTCATAGAATTTCTCACAAAGAATAATTAAGAAAAACAATATCTGGGAAATAAGAAAAGACTCTTAAAATCAGAGTCAATTGTTAACATAATAAAGATATTACAGATTTGCTAAAATATATTCCTTTCATTATGAGTAAAGCTAAAGAAACAAAAAACTACTAAAGAGAAGTTCCATGTAAATTTTTCTACATCAAAAGAACTTCCATTACTTGGCCACAAGTGAATTAAAATCTTCGGCAAGGAAGTGACTATTACCATATTAAGAGTAAAAGACAATTTGCAGCGCCATCTGAAGGAGAATCGCTCAAATGCAAAGGTTTTGATCTAATACCTTATACTAAAAAGTACACGCTCCCCTAACAAGAGTTAATCGACAGTACAAAATGAGGTTGTCTAAAAAATCCACTTAAATATTCTGGTAAGAACAGAAAGCATCATTGTTACTTATGCGCAATTATGTTAAAGCTTCAGTGCTTCAAAAAAAGAGCTTTTGAGCACTTAAGCCGATGCATTATTAAATTAGTCACAAAAATTTATTTTCTCACTTTATGAAGTTTACTCCCAAAGTTCTTAATGAATCCTTATTTTGAGCCTTTTATCATTTGGTTGAGGAGAAAAGCAACTGGAATTTAATTACGAGTCAAATTTAATACTTTTAAATAAACTGTCAAAGTTATACTGAACTAAACTTAATAAATTTAGAGGAACTTTTATTAGCGAGGAGAATATTCCCAAATTTGTCTTTGATGAAAATTCTCCTTATATTTAATACCATGAATGGAAATGTATCTTTCTCTATTATTATGATTTATTTTGCGTGGGTTTATAAAAATAAACCTATTTATTTGTTTCCTCTTTTCAACACTTCTAAACTGAAATACCAGAAATAGATTCTATTTTTATTTTAATCATTCTTAGAAATGATAATGTTAGAACTTGCAAGTAAGGTCTGAAAATAGTAAAATTTTATTTAATTTTATTAAGTACATAAAATTAGAAAAAAATGTTATTTTCTAAACTAGCTTTTAATTTGTAACGATGTAGGAGATTTAATTTCTAGGTCAAAATATTCTAGTTTTAATGATAAAGGAATGAAATATTTTAATATATTTCATTCAATTTGTATCTAATGCTGCAAAAAAAACTCTTTAGTAGGAGGGAACTAAAATTAACTCATTGATATTCCATTTGAATAAATCTATCACATTTTTTAAATGTATTTAAAGTTAACTTGCCAAATAATCATGTGGAATCCAATAAAAAAAAATTGTCACATTTTTGCAATTAAGATACTAATTTTTTTTAAATAGCATAGATTTTCAGTGTTTTTTTAAATAAATTTATAATTTTTATATTTTTTTGTAAGTTTTGTTAACTTTTTTGTATTTTTGTTTTTTTATATATTTTTTAAGATTTTTACTTAATAATTTTTATTCAGAAATATACTATAATAATTTTGACTACTGAGTACAGATAAATTAATAGGATCAGTTCTTCGTACAACACACGAAAATACGAAGATTGAAATTAGCCATCTAAAAATAATTGAAGCTTTCTGATATATTGTAATAAATCGTTTTATTTTAAATTTTCGGTGATTTTCAGAATTACATTTCATCTTTTAATCTAAAGGCACTTTAAAAAATCAGTGTAAGTTAATTTTAATTGTTTGAAGTAAGCACAATTGTTTTTTTTGTTACTAAAGATTATATATATTTTATTAGAGGAAATGGTGGAACTTTTAAATTTACAGATGGAAGGGGGAAAAAACTCTTTATATTGATAGGCATAGTTACATAAGGTAATGACAATTACTCTGGTATCTGTACTAACTAAAGTATTTTAGGAAGGGTAACATATTTCGTTGTGCAGTAATAGCTGAACATGCAAGCCTGATTTCTGCACAACAATAATATAGTGATGAAAGAAATCTCAATGGTGTGTTTTTCGACTCTAGGAAGGTGCAAAAGCTACCAACAACTTTGAAAAATTTCCCCCATTAAATAAGAATTGGCTTTTTTTCGTTGTTGATAAATTAATAACTTCAAAAATTAAGATATTTTTAAAGATTCGCTTTATTTTACTCAATTAGGATTCTGAAAACAGGATGGTAAGGGATAGCAGAGAAGAAACAATTTGAAGAAGCTATAACAGCTGTTGAAATTTCAGAATTGCATCATGATGGAATATATCTGTAATTAGTAATCCAAATGTAGTGTTAACAATGTAAATTTAAAAAAAAATGTTTCATATTTTCTCATAAAAATGGAAATCAAATTTTTCGCTTTGAATGCACATGCATTTTTTCTTACATTTTGCCAATCAGATATCTTGCCACTAGAGGATTCACGTTATTTTATGTACAGTCAAACTTCGCTTAACAAGCGCCTCTAATAACGAGCAAAACAAAATGTAAAAAAGCCACGTGTTGAAACGAGAAGACATCTTGACGTTACATGTCAGATTAACATCTAGTTAACCAGTGTAGAGCTTGTCTGAAGATAACTCATATGGAAGTTTACTTACTATCCACTTCTTATGGAAGTTTTTGGCTAGATGGCGTTGTCAAAAACGTCTGCGAGGAGTTTGGGCAAGTTCCTGTGAAGTTTTGATTGACAATGTCATGTCTTTGGCGAAGATTATGGGGCAAGAAGTGGATAGCAATTATTTAATGAGCTGGTAGAAAAAACATAACCAAAACTATTGAATAACCAGCTTATCATGACGTCATATGTTGGGTTAGTCCCTATCATTCTTGTGTTGAGTGCTTATTTGAAAATAATTCTTATATCTGCATGTAAAATGTTTTGGCTGGGTAGTGTTGTCGAAAGCGACTCTAAGGGACAAATAGGTCTGTGAAACTTTAATCAACATGATTACGACTTTGATGAAGATTTTGGTGCTAAAAGTGGATAGCAACTGCATTGATGAGCTATTAGAAGAACATAACAAGAACTATCGAATAATGGAATTACTTATCGAATCATATCCTGCATCACAGAAACAAGTTGCGAATGGTAGAATAATACTCATTAAACGATGTTCCACTGTATTTTTATGTTTAGATCTTTGAATTGTGTGTTACGGATGAGTTGTAAAATAATTTATTTGGAAGCTTACAAGCTGGCAAGAAGCCAGAGAGATAACCTTAATGATTGCCTCTGCGAACAGCAGGACATGATATATGGCGTATATGTTTGAATCATCAACCAAGGCCTAATCCACCAATATAAAAATAAAAAGAAAATATTCACCTGCTTAAAATTCGCCCTTGGAATCGGAATTGACCTTGGAAAGACTAAGAGTAAACAGCTTATTCTTCATCTTAGAATAGAAATAGTTGAAAATGTTGATGTAATAATGACAGCAGAAGACCTCGCTCAATTTTCGCGAGAACTAATTGCACTTTGCATTTTGTCGACTAAAATTTCATATTGAGTCGCTCTTTCCTCATATTTAAATTCAAAACATTTCATATTTCAATCAATAGTTCTCATAGTTCAAATTTCAACAGCTGCATGTTTAGTTATAATTTGCACCAAATATTGGAGTTTCAATTAAATTTTCTCATAAGACGCATTTAAATAAGTTTACGAAACATTAAATAGTGCTTGCAGAAATAAATATTATTAAAATAATTTATTTTTGTCTACGTGAAATAACAACAAATTATCTTAACTTAAATAAAAAACAGTTCTTCCTTTATTACAACAATCCTTCTTACTTTATATAAATTAATAAATATTACATTTTATTTTACAAGATCAATTAAAAGAAAAATGTCAAAATATATATAATTTCCATAGAACTAAATATTATAGTTTTAATCCCCCCCCCACACACAATGACTTTAAATAGATTGATCACCAGAATTTTAAAACAATTAAAATTCCATTAGTATTTTCACTTGATTTTTATCAAGAGCATTAAACAAATGAATTCATTTCATTCCTTATCGTTTACCAGTTGCCAATTTTCAAAAACATTTGCAACTGAATTTCAGGAATTAAAAAATTCGGCTGAATGTGTTTTTATTTTATATTGTAAAGGAGTTAAAAGATGCAAATTCAAGAATTTAACCCACCCACGCATTCCTTATTGGGAAAACATTAATAAAATCATAAAAGTATTTTAAGTTTTAAGAATTGGAAAAAAAAATAATTTAAGCTTTTAAAACGTTTTTTATACCAGTTTATAGTGAAAGATAAAATAACTCACTTTTAAAGTTTAATTACTCCCATTTAATTGAGGGAATGAACGAAAACATGTTGATTCTACTTAAGAATTATGAACAAATGAAAAAAAAAATCAATAAGAAATCACTCTAGCACTTTTCGGAACTCTGAAAATATCTTTATCTTATTCAGAGATAAAATAATTCTTAGAAACACAATTCGTAATTTTTTTCTTTTCAAATCAATGCAATTATTTTCAAATCTTTAATATAGCCAAAAATACATAAATATTCGGAAATTTTTTTTATCGTTGAATAATAGCAAAACGCAACATTTATTTTACCAATAGGTTAGATAATGGAATATGGAATTATTTCAATTTTTAGAGTTTTGAGTGATTCTGTAATTGATAATCAATTTTTCATTGAGTCTTGTCAATTGAAAGGTTGAATTTTATTAACAATTTCATCCACTTTCCAGTTTAGTCTAGTGTAATGTTTCCCCATTTCCTTCACCTGATAATTGGCATTCCGGCCAGATGCAAGTGCCACTGGATTGCCAGATGGGGGATTGTATCTGGTCATTTGCTGTAACCAGTTAAAGGAGCACAGATGTGTTTCGTCGTTTCAAAGAGATCCTTCATATCTTCAAGGGAGAAGAACGCCAAAGCATCCTGATAAACTTTCCTTCCATTATGAAGAGACTCTTAACATCTGGATGAACTATCAATCACCAGCAACCGTTGTCATTAAATGTCGAAGTCAAGTGGACTTTAGCCGGTGTTAGCTGTGAATTGAATATAATTAACATGAAGGGTCAGCTACAAAGATGGATCATGAACAGACATTCCCACGATCGATTGGTGATCATTGAGGAAGCGTTGCTGAGCAGCTTTTGGGTGATAAGGAACTCAATTTCAACTATGAAAAACTTGGAGGCGGAGATTCGACGGAAATAAAATGCGGGATTTTTATTTTGAAAGGAGAGGAGAGAAGAGTAGTGAGAGCCGTTTAAAGAGGAGTCGAAGAGACGTGGGTGTTCGAAGGTGGTCCTAATTTTTTGAGAAGCTCCGTGTGATTCGGGTTTGTGTTAAGATCCACCCATATAAAAGTCGGTAGATTTCCGGAACTACCCCTGGAGTAGCCGTTTGAGCCAATAACCTGTTAGCATTTATTTCCTTTTTCTTATCCATTCTCCGAATTGATCGAGGAGCTATTTCATGATTAATATTCAACTGTTGTGTGAATTTTGTAAATAATTTTAACCTATAGGGGAACAAGTTGTTTTTGTGTACATATATAAGTCTGTAAATAAAAGAATTGTTTTGTTATGCTACTCAGGATCAAGACATTACACTAGTTGTATTAAAGCCTCTTTTTAAAGTAACTTACAGGTGGTTTTGAAACAGTTCTCCAAATTTTAAACCATAGTCAAATGATAAGGATAACATGCGAGCAGGAATCTTCTCTCGAAACTTCAGCAATTCATTTATGGCTGAGCGCTGTTATTTACCGGGTTGTTTCCGTTTGTAAAAATCAAGAAGTGAACCTGAAAATCACCCTAATCTCTTTCACAGAAGAGATATAGGAGGTATGCTGGAAGATAAAAAAACGCATCGTTCTTAATTCAAATCCTTTGAGTAATCTTTCTAGAAAAGGATATTGAATTATAAAATTGCATAACAAAATGGGCAGAATTGAATGAAACCTGTTGAAAATAATATTTTTAGAAATGAAATTCACAAATTTTTATGCGTACTAAAGAAAAAAAATGGAAATTTAACTAAACATCGATTTGATTCTGTGTAACATTTAAATAATGTTAATGATCAATCTTATTCTACATTTTTTTAAAGTTTTGAGATATAAGTTTATATTTTAAACAAAAGTGCAGGTGTCACGAAGAACAAATGCATTTATATCTATGCAAGCAATATATGTTTATTATCTTCTCTCCCCCGTACGAATACATTTGCTTATTGAAAGGCTTACAATGCTTTGTATAATATGTAACAAAATCATATTTCGCAACTACAGAGAGAACAGAAAAGTAGCAGACATGCGTGAAACATGATTGAAAGCATACATGTGCAAATAATATGTCTCTGTCTAGTACGTCATATGAGAGAGTTTCTTGGAATATTATGAATAAAAAAAAATGTTCACACATTTTGAATAAATATTACATAAAAAATTTATAGAATACGTTTAAATTTTATAGACTATTCATATTTATGAATTTAAGTTCTTTTATTCATTTCCATGAATTTTAATGTTTATACGTAATAAAGCTGCAAAGTAATTTCTTTTACGAGTACAATTTATTCTTTGAAACGGTACTTTTTAATAGCTCCCTAAATTGCCCTAATTAAAAGTAACTCGGTAATTGATGATTCTCGTTTAAATTTTGTTCATTTTGTGAGTTCTCAGGTGTTAACAGTTAATGGTATTTTGCTTGGGTGTGGATTAGTTGAACCTTCCTTTTTATTCCCTTCAAAAAGAGATCATACAAGGAAACGAAAGGAGAAAATATTGCAATCGTGAAGGAAACATGTTTAGAATTACGTTGGTCTTTCTGTCGAGTTGTAAATATGAAACCCAAAAACGAATTCTGTAAAAGATTTGAATTAGAGACGTTATCTTTACCCATTAACTCCTTAAATGTTTCGTTTTTTTTTATATTATCTAATGACGTAACATCTTCTGCTTCTGAAATGTTTGATATTATTGATTCAATTAAAAATCCATAGAATATATAGTATTTATGATCTTTGCGTAATTTTCATATTGAATTATGACAATTTTGGATATTGAATGTCAGTATATAATTTTGAGTAGAAATAAGTTGGAATAGGGCACGCAGAAACGGCAGTTCAAGGTTTAAATAATGTATTTTTTGACAAATTTGAACGGAAATTATCAATCGAATTCTTTCTATTCAATTGTTTCGGTGTAAGGATAACTCAATAAAGTAACGAATTGGATAGACAAAACTAAGCGTGTAGTTGTGTTATAAGAATGTAATTGAGCATATTTGATGATATTTATAAAGAATTGAAAGTATATCGGTGTGTCTATTCGTGTATTTGCGAAATAAAAATGTAGCAATATAGATAAATGGAATTGACATGCACGCTTGATGCCATGGTTTGAATTTTATATTAAATCCAATTAGTCAAAGATAGGAGGTTCACATATCTTCTGTTCGATAAAACTTAATAAAATCCGGGTCAAAATTTACACGCATGCAAAAACGGCTAGAGGAGAATTGCTCCCTTTGGTTGAGATAGTGGTTTTGGATATATTTACATGAATTCTTAATATCAATACGCTATACCATTCATACAAGAGATGTTTGAAGATAGTAATAGCTCTTGCCGCAAGATGGCGCACCTTTTGAATTGCTGTCAAATATGAGTGTTTATTTAGATAAAATTCCGAACAATAGAAAGTTAAGAATAAGGAGAAATATTAAGTTCTCGCCACAATTTAATTATTTGATTTCACTCAGAATATTTTTATTTGTAAAAATACGATAAGATACATTACCATGTTGTGAAATTAATTTTTTTAAATGAAAAATTATGAAACATGTTTATTTACTAATTTAATATATTAACCATTTGTTTTATGAAACCATTTATTTTTGATGCGTCGAGATTTATATTTTCGCAATTTAAGTTTTAATGCTGTATTTTCAACTTTAAATACCATTTTCTCAAATTATAATTTTTGGTAAATTCTTTTTATCAAAAACCTCATAAATTCAAATCCAGTGCATATGAATTTCTGATTAAATAATACCTTCCTTTAAATTTTTAATATTGGATTATGTGAAAAAAATTTAATATTTGTTATTTATCAGTAGAACTACAATATTAAACTAGATTGCACACTACAAGACTATATTCAGGAAATAGGCATAGTTTTTTCTTTTTAGTTATTTGATAACTCGTTTATCTGCGAGATTCTGAACAAATCAGTTGTCACACTTTTGAATTAGAACAAATTTTGCTTTATTTTTTAGTTTACTCCCCCCCTTTTTTTCAAATACTTATGGCTTTTAACTATAATATATATTTCCAAATGGTTATTTCCATCAATTTTATGCAAGATTCAAAAATATGTGTTACTTTTGGTTACTAATATAGGCTTAAGGGGGCACTTTGCACATCTTCTGACTATGAAAGATTGTATATAGTAGAAAAAGAAAGAGATGATTTGTCGATTTCTATTTTGAGAGAATTTTGTTTTCACAGTGTGGCGTAAAGCATCGATTTCAAAATTGTCTTTCTGTCCGTTTTGTGCACTTACAAGCAGAATGTGTATTTTCCTAAAATTCGATGTCATCATAAAAAGGACATAGCATCATAATATTCAGAAAATGTATTTATCTGCATAAAATTCTGCATACATAATTTAAGCTGTGAGTTTTTTGTATTATTAAATATTTACTTATTAATTATTAAAACCACACATTTTCAAAACATCCTATTTTTAATAATAGCCGAATATCATGATTAAGACTACAGAAATATTGTGAATAAATTTCTGTATTGACATGTATAGAAATAATTTCGAAAAAATTTTGTAAGTTCTAATTATGGATATTCTCTTCGTAACATTTAATATTAGAAACAATGTTTTTTCATGGTTTGATCAATTTTTATTTTTGATTGTTGTATGGTCCATAAACAGTGTGGGCAACTGGCATGATTTACTAATAGAAATGTTGCTGAAGTCGGAATTTTTATCCTTTTGAATATTTTCGAGTCTTTTTTGATTCAAAGGATCGAAACTTTTTTTAAACAATTTATTAGCTTATAATAAGGGCTCCCAAATCTTAAGACATTACGATCCATTTTTGAAAACGAATTCAGTTCGTTTTCAAAAATGGATCGTAATAATGGATCGACCCATTTCATTCTTCAAGGATGGAAGTTTTGCAGAAACGAAGAGTATCTTTTACGTTTCTTTATGGTGTCGTTCTTTTATGTTTCTTAATCGAGAAAAAAAAGCTTTTGAAAAAGAATATTATTATTGAATATAAATTATTGACGCATCACATTTTTGTCCGTTGGGGAAAAATACGCATCAATGCAAGATCTTGTAGCGGTAAACTAAAAACTGACTCGTGATGCACCAGTGAATCACAAAGCCACGATTCGAGGAACCCCTGACTGTTGGAAACCTTTCACTCATTAGAAGTTTTATATAAGAGAACTACATAAAAAATTAAATTTCCTTTCCTTAAATTATCCTTGCTAGCTAAAATCAATTTCATGAAATTCTGCAACTTTATTATTTAACGAGCATGTCTGGTATCTATATTAAAATTATGAAAAGATTTCAATGTAATAATAATTATGCTGCTTATTTAATTATTAGTTTCATTTCAAAGATTTTAAATCCGATAAAAATGTTCAGTCTATTGAATAATTTAAAAAATAGTATATTTTCTTTAATCTAGAAAAAAAAATGTCAACTCTTATGAAGTTAGCAAAAAGGTCAAAAGAACGCTAAACAATAAGTGCTCCAGAGTGGAAAGAAAATTTATTTCGCTTAGGGAGCTTCTTCATAAAAAATTATCTTTCATAAGCGCAGTGTAAAAGTTAAACAGGATGTCAGAAAGTAGCAGGTGTTAAAGGAAGTTTTTTTGTGTGTGAATTCTATAATTAAACTACTCTTTTTGAGAATGTCACTTAAACACTGACTACAGCTGTCTTTAATAGGCTGCGCTTCTTTGCATCACAAATTTTGTATTAAAAAAGAATTCTTTGATTAAGTAATACTGCATATATTTTTTTTTAAAAAAAAGGAGCTTCAGATGATTTCAGTAACGCCGAGAATGATCAAAAAGAATTCCTATTTTTTATTGAGAACAAAAGATCTCGTGTTAAAGATTGACACCATAAATTCTTGAATTTCCAAAACTTTTTTGTTTTGTTCTGTTTATATTCCACAGCATAAACTGTTTTGAAAAAATTTTAAATATCTGCATAACATTTTTATTGATAGCATTTATTTTCTAAATGATTATTCTACTTACTATTTTTAACTATTTATAACTTTTAATTCTTTATGAAGAGAATAATCAGCTAAAACTTGGCAACGTGTGACATGTGGCTACGTTGAAAAAAAAATTCATAAGCCTTTTTGCTAATTAGATTATAAAACCAGTACGTCAATGACACCTGGATAATTGCTAAAACATGATGGGTGATTATCTATTAATAGTGTAAAAAGATGCATCAACCCTTCGTATACTTTACGAAGACAATAGTGGAATAATTTTTGTATGAAATGTGGTGATGTATTGCACAAATTTATTAGCTGTTTTAAACTAATTCTTTAATTTATTCATTACATTCATACATTTAAATTACTCATATATATTTAATAAAAAATAACTTTAAATATAAAGTAATTATACATAACACATTCTATTACCAACTTCAATTTTACTATTTTTTAGAAATATTTCTTTAGAGCAAATAACGGAGCTTACTTTAAGCGATCTTTTTAGTTTTCCTAATACATTTTTTTGGCGAAGTTTTGGCGACGAAAGGTTTTTTTTAGAAGAGAAGTGCTTTAAAATGCTTATTTTTTGTGTGATAAGCTATACTCTATTCATTATATCTTTCATTTTGTTCAAATTAACTCTGCTATAAACCTAAGGAGCGATAGAATAAACTGGAATAATTAACATTTTGTAATGCATCCAAATACATGGCCTGATTTATCAGTTAAAACTATTTAAATTTAAATATATTTTTTGCTTAAGTAATGCTACTGTGAATGATGAAATTCGAGATCAATATTAAATTTCTTTAAAGTAATGCAATATGAAAGTGCATACATTTTATACATCATGTTCATAATTATTTAATAATACAAGAACATCAAAAATTATTAAGTTGGTGTTCTTTGGATTATTTTTAACTCTATAATTTTCATGGGCATTTTATATTTTTTTCTTAATTATTTCTAACTATTTCGCGCGTTTAGGAAAAACAGAAGCTATTGTTAAGTATAAAACTCGGCTTATATTTCAAAATTCTTGATTTAATTGACAATACTGTAAGTCATTCGAAATATCTTGCAGTATTTACAATGAACAATTTATTTACTTTCACAATTTATTTACTGGATTATTTTTCGATATTCCAGTAAATATATGATTGTTAACATAAGATGGTAGGTTCTGAAAGTACGATTTAAAATTTACTTCAAGTAATAATTTTAAGTAAACTGCATTAGTGAAGAAAATAATACAGAACAGAAATTTTAAGTCTAATTTCATGCAAAAAAAAAAAAAAATCTGTAATATTTTGGACACAAAATATGAAAGCTATAAAATTCACCTTAATATTTCAGACAGAATTATTTGATATTTTTTGTATTTATTTCAAGTATTTATTTAAATTATTTGCCACATTGTAAAAAAAACAAAAAAACAAATCTGGATTGAATAAAAAAAATCATATATTATTTAGAAAATCGAAACAAAAGAATTTATATCAATTACATAGAAAGTACCAAGAAATATCTTTGAAACCTAGAGAAAAGTCACAAAAGTCCTAAATACCAAAAGCTGGATTCTTTCTTCATCCGAGATAAACTTCATCCAATTTCTTTCTTTTTTGTCAATCAGCTGGTTAGAAAATTTTACTAAAACCAATCCTGCTGAAAGTCTATTAGCAGAGCTTTAAGGTCTTTTTCAACACCAAATAAACTAGAACTGTAAATGTTAGTAATCAATAACAACTTATTCCCAAAGTTTAGGAATGTTATCGAAAGATAAACTATTTAATCCTTGAGGATTCACTGGATTAGAATTCCTAGATGGTAAACAGAGATTTTCAAACTGTTTTCTTTTTTGTCCCATCATTTACTTTCAATAATGGGATTGATTTTTTCCACCCTAATTCTTCAAGAGATTTGAGACAACAGAGATAGCGTTCCTTATTTTTTGTGCTTTGAAAGTATTTTTAGATGTAGAAAAAGAGAAAAAGCAGACGTGATATGTCTGTACGAAAAAAAAAAAAATACAGAACTAAAGAATGTATTTAGTTTTATTTTCTGAAAGTTTCCTGAAAGTTTTTTTTTCCTCTTTGCCTCATAAACATCCTACGCAACAGCAAACATTTTTTATTCGCACGCTTCTCTGAAAAGAGGATTTAGGTATTAATTCTTCGATTCACTTCACTGATCTGGAATTACTCTTAGAGTAATCCCAATTGAGTGGAGTGAATCTCCAAAGTAATATATTAATTATTCTATTCGAAACTAAACATATTTATACAATTTTGTCATGAAGTTTTGTAAATGTTATTTTTTTCTTCCATCAGAAACGTGATTTCTTAGGTTGATTAAGAATAACTCCGAAAATTGAAGAAAATAATACATTTTAATTGAAAAAATATCATAATATTCTGAAAAACAGTGACATTCAATTAAAAATACAGTAAGAATAACTTTATAAGCCCAGGTTGGTAAAGAAAGAAATACATGTTTCTATCATCGTCAATAAAAATATGGAAGATACATGGAGAGTGTTTGTAGATATTTTTTTTAGTTCTACGTTGCATGCATGATGTCGCAAACCTATAATGTTGCTTCCAAGCATGGTTAGTTAAATAACTGGAAAGACCATTTTTACGATCAGTTCTGTTGGGAGCTGATCGGGTACTGCGTCAGTGATCTCAGAGCTTGGAGACTGACTTGGTGACGTTAGAGATATTACTGGAAACTTCCAGAATTTTAGCAGTTCAGCCAATAGGAACCGAGATAAGCCTGATTGGTCCAAAACCTTCTCAGTCCGTCTCTCGGGAATTATAAAAGGCCATCAGTCTCAAGCTGCAGTCAGTCGTAGTCCAGAAACGTCTCGTAATCGTTGAAAGAGTCAATTGCAAATAGTTGGATCAGTCCTACGAAGAGCAAGTGTTGTGTGGAGCTCAAGCGATTGCTGCATTGAGCTATGCGTCGAATCCTGGTGTTTACTGTGGAATTAGCATCGAGTCATGTAGTAATGAGTCTGTAGTTGGACACAGCTAAAACGAGGAGATAGTGATGAATTGCAGGTGTTTGGAGAGATCATAGAATGAAGCTACGTATATTTCCTCCTGCTGAATTCTGTCTGGCCACTTTGTGTGCTGTGATTGTTATTACTACCGTTAATTACATGTGGGCTATTGTTTGTTGTAGTGTGCTGATGTGTGTTGTCTGTGCTCGCTTCGGCTGTATATTTGTCGTCTTTGCATTCGTGTGTAATAAATGTCATTGTCCGTTATTAAAGGACTATTTATTTCATCGACCAACAAATCGCAAAAGAGCCACGGAAGTTTCGGTAATAATATGGAGAAAAACCTTACAACGTTATTCGTTGTCAAACGATATGCAGTTCCACTTCTGAAATGACATGGATGTTATCTTAATTCGTCAGTTATAAGCAATATGCCGTTTATCACAATAAAGATTTGGTTAAATTCATGTATATTTTTTAAGCTGTCAGATATACAGAACCAAAATTTGTTTACAACAGCATTAGTATTTACAGCCATGCAGGCGAGTTAACAAATAAGGGATCAGTGTTGAGTATACTGGACCCTTTTATGCATGATGATAAATCACGTTGTCAGTAAAATCTGCGATGGACTAGTTTACATGCAAATGTCGCCAGATGTGTGACAAGAGATTTATTTCTCTAGAAAGAGTAACTTGGAATTAGATTTCTTTATAAATAAATGAACATTTTGATTAATGGAGGTAAAGTCTGAATTTTACCTAAATATATAAATTAACTTTAAATGAATTTGCCTCGAGTCAGAGGTTGGCGAATTAAGTGCTAATAAATGCTGCGAAATTCATCGCTTTGCATAAATTTCAATTGTCAGTGACTACAACGACAAATAAAATAATATTCCACCTAAAACATTGCTGAAATATTCGGTCAGTTCCAAATTATAAATACAAAGACTTAAACATGAATATATTTTTTCTTATATTTTATTTCATTAATTTAAGTAATATCTATACTGATGTCGCATGTATGTTTGTATGTATGTATATAAATATATAATATGAACATATATTAGTTGTTGCTTGGCTTAGTAGAAGAAACTTTTTAAAATTTTAATTTTGATCTATTTCATTCTGAGAGGTATAACTTGCACAAGAAACAAATGATCGTAAAAGATGTGTCAGTCTACATCGCGACATAAGAAACATAAATTTTTCCCTTCTGTGATTTAATTTTAGATTTTTTAAGGGATTTTCTTTGCCACGTGTCGATTGAAGTAAAAGGGAATCATAGATATCTTTGAAAAGTATATGCAAGTAAGTATATGCAAGTGCTAGAGAATTTCATCCTTTAGCTCGGAGCATGAGAAAATGCGTTAATCATCAGGTTTATTGGGCACGTTAAACGTGTTTTATTCAGCGTGTTAGAATTAATTAAATAAAGAAGTGGAAATTGGATCAGAAAATAACAGAACACTTCAATCGACAGTAATCGAAGTAAATATAGGTTCAATTAACATAAAAATTAGGAAATTAAGTTTTTAATTAGATTCAATTCAGATATTCAATTGGCAAAATGCTCTAAATGAAGTAAACGATTATTTAATGTTATTTGAATCAATAAATATACTGCAGAAAAGTTATGAAATCTAAATTTTTATATTATCTTGATTTTCTTAGTCATATTAATGTATTAATATTGACATACTGACATTTAAAAAAAACGTATCATTCTTAACAAATGAAGAAAGTAACGAACAAAGCTAAGTTGTGAAGATTTAAAGTTCATTATGCTAATATGCAACCAATTATTTCCCCATTTACCTCTTGATTGGTTGATTGTTCTCGAGATGACATTTGAAATGATATGAATTATATTAAAATAATTAATCCGAACTAGGTACATTTGATAGCTGAAGAGAGGAACTTATTTTATTAAAATGTTAGTGTGTCACTATTTTTCTAAATGCAACAGATTGCTGCATAGAAATTTGGACTTCCCTCTTTTTAAGTGGGGCTTATATTGATTCAGGATTACTATAAAAATAATTCTTTACTCCATTTCAAAATTTTTACTAATTGCTAGTGGGACACAATTAGAAAAAAAATGCTTGATATATAATATTGTGTCAGGTTAAAATTAGCTATGCAAACAATGAGGGTTTTAACCAGGGAATCAGTTAATTCAAATATATTTTTTCAAACCAAAAACAATAAAATGAAAGTTCGAAAGGAAACAGAAAACCAAAACCTTACTGAATAAATATTTTAAAATGTTCTTAGAAAAGTTTTCTAAAAAAGATCTGATTGGAAATTAGAAAGAAATATTCCTAAGAAAAAAACCTTTTTAATCAATCCGAAAGTGAATTCAGGTCCTCTGGATCTTAACTAATTGCTAAAAGATTAAATTGTTGAGTAAATATTTTGCGGAAATCTGTGAAGGATGAAAAAACATTCGTCGAGGTGTGACGACTACTTACAAGTGTTTGAGCATCAAAAGTGAGAAAAAAAAGTCTCATTCTTTTATTTTAATTTACTTCTGAGTTATTTTACCTCTGAAATTAGAATCTCCCTTTAGGCATCGAATCTTGCATTCTCTGAAAACAAAGAAAAAAAATATATCGTCAAAAATTGTAATTAAAAGGTTAGACACTATTGTTCAATTAAGGAATATTAAATTCATATTTTCTTTAAATTGAAATTTATATGAAACTCTTTTATTTACTCTTATACTGTTACATGCCTTTCAATCAAATCTTTCATAATTATTTCTTTTGCTAAAGTCTTAGTATATAGATATGACAAACAAAGCAATAAACTTTAAATATTATGAAAATTATGTAATTCTATTATTGTCATTATTATTTTTTCTTTTTTTTAATAATAGTTATGATTACACAACAAAGTGCTAAAAATATTGACATCAAAATTTAGAAACGGTTACTGAGTAATAGCTGTATCAAAATTGTAGGAAAGTATATATTTGGAGCAAATAGCATTTTTTTCAACAAATTCTATAAATGCGACCAAAAATATGTTTCAAATGACAGCTTCGTTAAATTTATTTATTCTTTTTATTAAAAATACTAAAATCATTCAAAAATTGGTTTATATTGAATTTAAATTCTTAACTGAGAACTGAAAATGGAATTCATAGTTATCTTCAAATTATGGATTTTATAAGAGAATGAAAAATAAGTTATAGATCAAATTAAACATTTATTTTTGTTTTCAGCTCAGTGTTAATTGCTTTCCATTCCATTTCCTTCTTTTTCAATTTGAGGAAATTCACATTGTATCTATTTTTACAAAATATTATCAGCAGTGGCTGTGCTATGAAATGACTCCAATATGCTGGTGAATGGAAAACAATGCTTTATTTTTACGAAAATTCAAAAATACATGGGTAGCAAATGTAATTACCCATGTAATTCCCAAAATTACAATACATGGGTAGCAAAAACGCAATTAAGATACACAAAGAACAGAACTTGTGTATACTAACGATTCAAGCAATCAGCAAATCATTAAATAAAAATCGGAAATAGTATGCAATTGCAGAGCTCACTTAGCAATCAAATTAAGAGAATGATTTTACCGAAACTTCAAATTTGCATAGGTTTCCTGACGAGGCATGGCGTTAGGTGAAATTCTCCAGAACAATTTCCAGATCTTGGTCCTTAAATGATATAAGACCCTAATTCTTTCATTTTCCAGATGCTAAATTTTTATTGCCAAAAATTCAAATAGTTACGATAAAAAAAGTCATGAACCTGACATCCATTCAATATTTATTAATTATTCCTGTAGATTTCACTTTCCAGCGGCGATACTAATATGGGAAGGTAATGAAATTGCAGGTTCATAACATTATATTTTTCAAGAAAGATTTATTTTATAGTATGTCTTAAATTATTTGATACATTTGAAGCATAATAATTAAACAGTTAATAAAATTAAATAAAAATTAAATTACAATTATAAAAGGTTTATAAAATCAATAATGAATAACAGTTAATATAATTATTAGAATTAATAATGTTGCGAGAGGTGAATAGAGGCCTTCCTGATCATGGTAGTTTTGTCACTGCGGAATCTATAAATTAGTTTTGTAGCACCTCTTTTTCCCCTTGAGCAGAAAGCGCCCCATTGTGGTGTTTTACAGAAGCCCCTTGTGGCGTTTACAGACAAGCAGTTGAATGGGAGACCTGCATCCTGAGGTCGAAGTTTTTTCTATGCGCAACCCTTGCGCTAACACCGAATACTTTCGGTTAGAAACGGTGGAATCTCTCCGCCATACTGTTTACTTTAACTTACTTGTCTTAATGTTTTTGTAAATTTTGTAGTGTAGCTGTGTTTGTGCCGATTAAAAATATTGCATTTAAAAACCGGGCTTCTCAGTAGAAAACCGCAACACACTCACTCTAGTTTCTCAAATATAAAAGGCGCATTGACATTTACATCATTCAAATCATTTTCATCCTAAATATGTTAAGTTTAGGATTGAATTTTCTGGTAGATGGGTTTGTAGGAGCTACTGCTTTTTCCATTTTCAGTACTCATTTTGTCTTTTAATACTTATTTATTGGCTCGTCTTATAACATATAACACATTAAAAATAGAGAAATCAAAGACATATTTTAAAAAATGAATAGTACTTAAATGCTTTTTCATTTTTGTAAAAACGCAAATGGAGGGATTATAATTAAGATTTCCAAGCTTTAATTCATCTGAGTTCTCTTCTTTTTCGTGAAGTGAAGAAAAAATATTTGCAGATGAAAAATTTTAAAAAGTAGCTTTCATTTTCTTTTTATTCATTCTTCCTTTGTCACAAATATTATTTTTTCCTTCTTTTTCCTTTTGATATGCCGCTGATAGTTTCTCAAAAGACCAGCTTATAGAAAATGCTACTTTTATAAATATTTCCGAAGCATCCCCGCCTTCCTGTTCCGAAAAAAAATAAGAAAATCTTTTCTTTCTCAAGAAAAATAATCTAATAGAAACATCACATGACCAGGTTTCGTAAGCAGGCAATAAAATTGTTAATAAATCTCAGTTATTGTAAAGTACTCAACTTATATTTTCTCATAACGTCTACTTGATTAACTTAATAAATGTAAGACGTCATTGCCTCCAATGAGAAAATATGCAAGCATCGAGAAGAGCAGCCTAAATATTAATTGCCTCAACAATTGTAGTATTTGTACCTTGCTGCTCGATTCCGGGATGATTAAAAGTAAAAAAAGAATTATGCAAAAATTTAAAAATCAAAGAAAAATTGTAAAGCATTTTTAAACTGAATAATTTAAAAGTAACAAAGCGTATAAACGTGCTCCGTTTTTTATTTCAAATATTTAGCAAAAAAAGTAAAATCTAAAAGTCTTGAGATAATTGGAGGTATTTAAACAAAATCTAACATTTATAGATACCAATTTCTGGCAAAGTGATTGTTTATGTTATGGCTAATGAAAGTACGAAGTAATATTAGCTAACAGCTTTCAAAATATTCCAGTAATAGCGAATTTATAATCGAATTATAAGCTACTATTGCATTAAACGTTTAGTAAAAGTAAGTATGTGTATTATATGTTTCGCATTACTGTCGTATACCGAAAAATAAACCGAGAGCGATTTCGAAATATTAATGATAGTCTAATGACTCCAGATAGTACGATTTTAATCATTTAAAAGTAAGAAACTGTAAACAAACGAGTGGAGTCATCTGAAGGTGACAAAGTAAAAGCATTTTAAAAAAATAAGCTAATAACTTTAGGTTTAAACCATAAATTTAGTTTATTCCCATCATGATTAAGTAATAAACCATAATAAAAATATCCAGCAACTTTTGTAACATTAGGGGGAATTAATAATATTCCTGTAACTTTGGTTTGTGTCATTATCGAATGTGCAAATCCCAATGTTCTTTTCCGATGCCAAGCAACTGAGACAGGTTTTGTTTTGTTTTTAAATTGAATGCTCTTTCGTTGTGCGAATAAAGCTAAAGATGAATAACATTTAAATATGGAATCCCGAACTTCATATTTTATTTACGTTTTCATGCTATATTGAAGCATAGGATTATTTTATGTTTGTGCTGATTTATTAAGTTCTCATTTTACAGGCTATACTTCAATATTTTCTTTCAGTCTTTTTATATTGCATTTGGCATTGCAATTCTTCTCCGTTTTGATTTAAACTGTTATAATTGTGTTTTTTTTCCGTTCATGAAAAAAATTAGAGAAAATACTTTTAATAGTTTTGCACTTAAAATATTTTAATAAGAAAACTTGCTCATAGTGGTAATAAGATATTTTTCCATTGCCTAATATTATTGTTATTTGGGTGCAAACGATTTAAAATTAAAATAATAGTTTGAAATTTTAGGCATCAAAAACATTTCATGATAAAAGTAAATATTGAAAAAGTATATTTACATTCAATACGTCAACAATAAGATATTTTCAAATTAATTTTACAGTTATAAAATAATACATAAAAAATAATTTTATATTGACTTACAAAATGCCCTTTAATACTTATAATCGATATATGCTGTTGATTTTCTTTGAAATCGTTTATACATAACCTAGCCTTTAAAAGTGAATCGAAGTCTCTTATTCATTCCTTGCTCCTGTTTCGAATTTTTTATATTTTTAATGCTCTCACATTGTCGACTGGAACAAAAGAAAGAAGTCAGAATTGAGAGAACAATGCCTTCAATCGAATTTGTGGATAAAAGCTGTTTCTGAAGGATTTCTGTAACATTGCGTAGGTACAAAAGCAATGAATTAGGTTGAGAAATACGAGATACCGAGGATTATTGCAGTCTTTTCTCGGTGAACTCAAAAAGTTCTGTTGACATTTAAAGGAAATGAAAGGAGGTTTAGTAGAGTCGGGGCTGCGAGAGTTCATTGCCACTACCAAGAATAATACAAAAAAAAATCGGAAATAAACGTTTCAACAAAAGAAAAAATGCTACAGAAAAATTTGAACTGACTAAAATTGAACAAAGGTTTTTTTTTTCCTACTAACACGTTGAAAGAAAATGATAAGATATTTTTATATTTAGAAATGCCCTGAACTTTGGATAAATAGGATAAAGATTTCGAACTTAAAAAAATAATAACTTTTGTCAAAATTAATATTTTGTAAATGAAATACTTCGGCATTGGCTTCAATTCATTTCTTCTATAGGTGGAATAAAACACCTTTCAGAAATCATTCACTTAACAAAAGTACGTACCATAGGGTACGTACTTTTATTGCATTTATTAGTTTATTTGTTACTGCATTTATTAGTCTTTGAATTCTGAAATATTGAACAACTTCATTTGTAACTCAAGAATCAGTCTTCGCCCCATTTAAATTGAGATGTAAATTAAAAAAAAAAGAGCTCGTGATCAAACTAAATTCTCCTGCACTGGGTGTTCCTAAAATAAGAAACAAACTTTTATTTCCCGAAATAATTCACTCGAGGATATACTTCCAATTGCAATGCTTCATTAAATAAAGGAGCATAATTGTAGGGAAACACTCTAGCTTTTTTGGGGATTAAAAATAAAGTTTAAGAAATTAAATTTTTATACGACCCATATTATGTAAAAATGTCAATTAGTAAAATATTTCTTCTGCATTCTTCCATGTACATACAAGGTTTATCTACAAAATTAGCAGAACCATGCTTTTTTTTTAAATTTGTGGGGCTATTCCCAAATTTAGATTTGTTTCATAAAAGCAAATTTATTCAATACAAAAGTATTGCTATTGCAATTATTTTTGCTGTCATTATCCATTCATAATGGCTTGAAATATATTTGCTAATAAGACATAATATTTTTCCTTTTGTTTGGTTGATAGTTGTAACTTCTGTATAAAGAAGGAAAGAAAAATTTGGGAAATTGAACATTTAAGATATGATATGATTAAGATATATTGGAATGCCGAGCAAGAAAATAAAATTCTTTACTTGCTTGTACTTTTTAAAAGAACGACATTTCAGTAACAAATATATCATTCTTCTCTATATAATTTCTTCTTTTTTTTATTTTATGTTCTATATAATTTTAATGACAGCCTAATTTTAGAAAATAGAAATGTATTTATCGAGTTCTCGACATCTGTATGGAAGATAATTTCATAAAATCACTTAGTGATTACAAATTACAGGCTCCTTATTTTTCCGGAGAGAAATGGAAAATAGTGATAGTGTATGAACAGTCAGTCAAGATCTCAATATGTCAAAACCGAATATGTAGAGTAAATTTCATCGCAATAATTGGTATCCATACAGTATAGAATCCATGAACTATTACAATAGTTGCATGGATTATTACAGGATCAAAATCTAGAGTTTTACAATTGAGTTCTACTTTAGGGAAATTCAAAATCTTTTCTAAAAAATGCTATTTAGAAAAGCGAATATTTTCTCAATGTAGAGATATACACAAATCTTCAAGTATCACTTTTAGACCTGGAAAAATGTTTTGAAAAATATTTTATTAGTTTTTTGAAGTATAGAAATTGCATAGTAGTATCTAAAATTTATTTCTTCTCATTATGTAAATCCTACTACAATCTTTTGTATTCGTAGTTACAACAGACTTGTCATACATTTGAAAAACTTCTCTATATTCAAAAAGTTCCAAGAAAGGTATCATTTTTTAAACACTCACAATAATATTTGAATTTAGCACAAACTAGTAATCTTGGATAACTTATTGAAGAAAAAGACAATCTTTTCAGGAAGTAGTTATAACTATCATAAAATGTTTATTTTTTATATCATGGAATCTGTCAGTGATAGCTCTGCATAACATACAGTGTCTCACAAAAGTGATGGAACACTTGTGCTTTACAAAAGGAAACTGTAATAAAATAAATTAAAAAAACATGTACAAATTTTTTGTGGGTGTGTTTCATACTTAAACTTAGTAACAATTATTACATAACATACATTTTGTCAAAATATTAAAATATTAATTTAATAAAAATACAATTGTTTAGAACGGAGCAAAAAATAGCTCACATAAGTAATGGGACACCATTAGATATGCAACAAAAATCGTCTGAAATAAGCAATAAAAATATTTTTGGTGGTTTTATTTTTACTCAAAAGCAATTAACAATAATTTATAAAATCGTCTGCAGTATTTCTCTCCAGTTTGTTTTGGATTTTTGTGTTTTTTAGCTCTGTGCAGCCATGAATGCTAAACGAAAAGAAACTTCGCCTGAAATTCGAAAATTAGTTATTAATTTGCATATTGAACGTGGAAAATCTATTAGAAAAACTGCTGAAACAGTTAACTTGAGTCATTCAACAGTTTTCAATATCATTAAACGATATAAAAAGAATATTATTATTCAGGATAAAAGAAGACCTGGCCGACTATCAAAGCTATCCAATGGAATAAAGCGAATTATCGTTCGAAATATTGAAAAAAAATCCAAGAAAGAGTGATCCTAAAGTTGCTGCTGATTTACAAGCATTATATGGAATAATTGTTAATCCTCAGACTATTAGAAGGGTAATTCGATCTGCTGGATATCACGGTAGAGTAGCCAGGAAAAAATTCTTCGTAAGTGAAAAGAATAGAAAACTCAGACTAGCTTTCGTAAAATCCAACATAAATAAGAATTCTGATTACTGGAATAAAGTTATATTTGCTGATGAGAGTAAATTTAATATATTTGGTTCTGACGGTAGAATCTTGGTGTGGAGAAAACCCAGGGAAGAATTTCGCAAACAGAACTTGGTGCCAACAGTAAAACATGGTGGAGGAGGAGTCATGGTATGGGGGTGTATGTCGTCCGCTGGAGTTGGTAATCTTGTTTTTATTGACAGTATAATGGATCAGTACAAGTATATTGACATTTTAAAGCAAAATTTGAAATCTTCAGCACGAAAATTGAACCTTCATAACGATTTTAAATTCTACCAGGACAATGTCCCCAAGCACACTGCTTTGAACGTTAGACTCTGGCTGCTGTATAACTGTCCTGAAATAATAAAAACACCACCACAATCTCCAGACTTAAATCCCATAGAGAATATTTGGCAAGAATTGGAATCAAGAATTCGCAAACACACCACTTCTTCAAAACAACAATTAAAATCGGTGCTTCAAGAAGAATGGGGTAACATCACTCCAGAAATCACAAAAAAATTAGTCGAATCCATCCCAAGAAGATTAAATCATGTTTTAAAAGTAAAAGGAAATCCAACCAAATATTAAAACCTTTTAAAAAGTAAAATTTTTGGATAAATATTTGATGGAAAAGTAAGTGTCCCATCACTTATGTGAGCTATTTTTTGCTCCGTTCTAAACAATTGTATTTTTATTAAATTAATATTTTAATATTTTGACAAAATGTATGTCATGTAATAATTGTTACTAACTTTAAATATGAAACACACCCAAAACAATTTTGTACATGTTTATTTATTTATTTTATTACAGTTTCCTTTTGTAAAGCACAAGTGTCCCATCACTTTTGTGGGACACTGTATATGAGTTATTGGTAGATCTGTTGCTTGCATCTTCATGTTTCGTTCCCTTGCAAAATATTGGTTATCTATCTACTATTTTCACAAGTTTAAATCAAATTTAAAACTTAATATTTTATGTATCCCTTGCTATACCATATTATTATGCTTAAAATTTCTTACGAAAAAGATTCAAAATTTTCTAATTCTAAGAAAAGCTAGCTTCAATTTCTTTCTTAAATCGCTCTCTCCAGTCTTTATCTATAAATAGAGCGTAAGGCTTACCTTGGGAATGCAAAATATTTGAGTAAACTCAAGAAAATGAGCCGTCGTCAAGATAAGTTTCTTTTCAAACATTAGTTCTGAATGGCTCCCTTGATTTCACTTTGAAAAGGAAATTCTCTTCAGTGCATAATGGGAATCTGCAATTTAAGACCTCATTTTTGGCCAAAAAGGAAAAGCATTGTGTGATCTGAAGCATAGTTCTTTTGAAACTTTCGACGAAAGGTACTTTTGAAATTTTCATTTTACTTCCGGATAATTTGGCCGAAATTCATTTATTTTAGTGAAACTTTTTCGATTGAACAAGTATCATTTTTTTCTTGTTTTTAAGCTGATTGTTAAAATATTTGTCTCATACCGTTATTGTCCTAGCTTGAAACAAAGAAAAGGCTTCAATAATAAGATTCTTTTTTAAATTTTTTATCACTTTTTAGACATTGAAAACTATTGTGAATCGCAAACATCACAAAAAAAAAAAAAAAAAAAAAAAGGAAATCCAAATAATGAAGGAAAAAAGTAATAAAAATATTGTGAATCTGAAAAATCCTACACTTTAAATATAAATTTTGAAGGACAGATTTATAATAGAAAAGTGCATTAAATATTAAATAACAAATTTTTTTACGGAGCCGCGATGGCCCGGTAGTAAAGTCTCGGCTTAACCTCGGCTCTCGGAACCTAAGGGTCTAAGATTCGAGGTCCGATTCCACCGAAGAAACGTCCTATAAGCGGGTTTGATGCGTGTTTAAATACGTCGGGGCAAAACGTCCTCCCGCTGGTGTGGCGTGGAAGATTTGAGAGTTGGGTGCCATTTCAGGAGAAATCCTCTTCCACCATGGCTCAAAATTACAAAATACGTCACAAAATAGCCCTAGTGTTGCTTTAAAATGGGACGTTAATATAACCAAAACAAACATTTTTTTTTTCCAAATATAAATTGCAAAATGCCATTTACGATTACTTGAGAGCAGGAATGTTCAGTAAACAGTTTACTGATGCATTGGTGATGCTACTGATACAATTATGTCTAGTTACTCTAATGGCATTTTTGAATGAATATATAGAGTATTTTAGTAACAATTAAGACGATTTTGGTAAGAAATTCTCTAATCCTGCTTTTTAGAGGGAGTGTTAAGTTAAAGACTGTAAAAAAAATTATAAATGGAACGATGCACGTATAGCTTTGGAATGGAAATATATGTAAATAAAATAATTATAAAGGTTGTTGCATAGTATAATTCGTAGCTATAGACAATAGAAGCACCATTCACAGAGCTTTAAGTGCAAAGCATAGCATGTGGAAACCTTTAATAACCAGAGTGGGGAAATTGTTTGTCTAATCATGTTTTCGAATTAGTCAAAAATATAACACATAGAGAGAAGCAACGAGTTGAATTGGCGAGTTTATGGGTGAAATCATAAGCTGAATCCAATATTTCATAAAAAAATTGAGGAAATTGAATGCACGTGTGATGGGAAAACAACCAGGACGACCATCTATTTTTGTTCAAATTGTTGATTGGTTTGGTGTGTGTTGGTTTCTGGCGCAAGAGCCATGCTTGGCTATGCTGCGCCAATCAAATGGTAAAATTATACAAAGGTTTATAAAACATTCATTTGTTAAAAAACAAGATCAGGGGTGTGAAGATAAAAAAAATTTGAAACCATGATTCATAACAATTAAATAAAAAGAAGTAATTCATTTAAACTTTTATAATACAATAGGACAAAAAAGATGCTAGATAGAAGTGAAAAAACCCATAGCTTTAAAAAATTAAAAATATTTGGGTGGTATTTCTCACCTACTAGGTCTTGTAATGTTGAAGATGCCGAAGTAAGAAAACGAGCACGATAAGAATTAAAAACAGGCCATTCAATTAAAATATGACGAACAGTAAAATGCACTTGCACAGAGGCACATTTTGGCCAAATATGAGATGCTCATGAGTAAAACGTGTATGCCGTATACAGATGTTCAAATTGTTGAAGAAGTGCATAATACAATGACTGCAAGTAGTGGTCACCATTCTGATGTATCTCAAAATCACAATAATTAAGCTTCCATTTGTAATTCCAATAATTATCGTTTCCCTATTCTTTCTTATGTTTCATATATGTTATGTTATGTTGGTCGTTTACTATGCTTTTCCGTGAAACTGCCACCAATTTTTGTCGTATGTATATTTTTCCAATGCCATTTATAATTTTACCATTTACTTATTGACTTGAGCAAGAAAAGGGTAAGCATAATATTAAAAAAATTTCGAAATTCTTTCACTGTAGTTGTCACCGAGAGAATTAATATTATTTTAAATAACCAGAAACTCCAACGTATGCCTTTAAATAACATTATTTGAAATTTTAATTCGATTGATTAGCGGATATTAGGCAAAGTGTTTCTATGACCCTCTGTATATAAATTTTTTCGGACAACACATTAATCAATATCTATTATATATGTAATAAATGGTTGAATATATATTAATTTTGTATTGTAAAAGGAATAAGTTTCAATAAAAATATTAGAAATATATTTTATTAGAATGAATGTAGTTTTTTGAGCATTTGCAATATTCAGGAGATATGTTTTCTACTCACAAATTCAATATTTTAATGTATTTCGGAAAAATATGTAAAAAATTACATTTAGTCTTAATTTCTACAAATGCATCGTATACGAAACATCGTATACTTTCTCGTATACGAAAAAATTATCCTATGAGTTTTTCCGTACAATATATTAATATTCCATATAGTTTTTTATAATTGCTTTATTTTTTCACTCATATATTATGTTCATTCAACCAGTTTTTTTGTACTCCAGATATTTTTCATTCTAGTTTCTATCATTTTGCGTTGTGTTATATGTATTCGTATTTTGCCATTTGCATGTTTCTTTCCAATTGATTGCAACGTAATTTTTCTTTCTTTTTAATAAAGTCCACCTACATCTATACCAAACTGGAAAAGGTCACATCTTTAAACAATGGAGGTATGATGTTGTTATATGAAATAATCAAAGATAAAGTATTGCAATCGATAAAAATTTTACAATTTGCGATTTCGGTGAATCTCTACTTTTAAAACTTCACTAAATCTAAAATCACATTTTTCTCGGTTTTTGTTTGTTTGTAAATGCAATAACTCAAAGATTTTCAGCTGATTAAAAAAAATGATAACCAGATCTGTAACTTTCTATTAAATATTTAACGAAATTCATCCATCCGTAAAAAGTTTGTCACAAAATAAAAATTACAAAACATTTAAAGTTAAATGGTTGAAATCCGGTCTACAGTTCCAGCATCTTAAGGGCATATAATTATAAAATTTTGAGCGAAAATTGTTATAGAGTTGGCAATTTATTGGTCTGTTAAATTCATTCGCAAGTATGTAAATACAAGAGCTCAGAAATACAACGTTTCAGTTAACTGAAATCTGGCATGTGATATTGCTTGTAAAACTGTAGTTCTGAGTCAAATTTTGGTTTGAGTCGTTTGAAGAAAACACCTCCAAAATACATACTCACTTTACTTTATTTGAAGGTCGAAATGCTCATATACGGATTTCTAAAAATAAATTTCTGAGCTCTCGGGACTTTCAGGATCTTATATAAATTCCTACATTTTTATGAGGGCTAGAAGAGAATAATATCTTTATTAAGGAATGTGTGATTATATCTCATCGTGAACACGCCGGCAAAATTGGAATGTGAAGGAATGCTTAGGGGACGGCGCCAGACTAGATGTAAATGAATAGCCATCATCACGTTATCTATTTTCAATGAAACTGCTAATACGTACCATTCATAAAAAAGTCTTGCATTTATAAAATGAATCAAAGAATAAATGATGTTTTCCTTAAAAATAATAACAAATATCACGGAAATTATATTTAATAGAAAGTTATGTGATTTATATTGATTGGGGTACAGAAATCAAATAGAAACCCCCCCCTCCCCCATGTTTAAGGCTAGAATAAATTTATTCCCTCAATTTTAAATCACGTGGAGAAGAGTTAAGGTCTAGCAGACGCTCTTATGAAAACATAATGAAAAAGAGAAATACGCATCGCATTTATAAACCATCCCTGAATTCCACCATAAATCTAGAAGGCTTAAAAATCAAATATTTTGTATTTTTTAAGACTATAAAAAAATCGAACCTCTAATCCGGAATATTATAATTCGATAATGTTCTTGACTTCTTTGTATTAATCGTTACGTTTAGTGAATAACTTTTCCTACATGAAGCAATTTCATTCAAGAATTCCATATTAAAAGTTTTTGTGCTTATAAAAGTGAAAGTGCAAATTTACTTTGATCCAATAAATATCCAATAAAATCGATTTCGGCAAAAAAAAAAAAAAGAAAAAAAAACACGCAAATAAAAGATTTGATGAAAAAATGGGTCTAATTTCCATCAAAGCATAAATAAATTGTGCTTATAAGGAATTTTGAAAAAAAATATTAAATTAGTGAAAAAAAAGAATGTATGCCATTGGAGAATTTAAAAAAATATATTTAATGTCTTTATAAATGGATTTTTGTGAGAAAATACACTCCGTAGCTCACAAGGAAAATATTTTGATTATTTTTTTAATTAATTAAATATATTTAAAATTTTGAAATATCCTTTTTTATTGGGAATTTTTAACCAAGAGAAAACTACTAACGAAATTTAGTAGTTCTAAGTAGAATACTCAGCATTTTGACGATTTTAAATCACAGTTTACAGAAAATATCATTATCGCATTGTAACTGAAAACATTATCATATTTTAAAAAGGTTTGAATTTATTTATTTCTATTCACGGCTTCTTTTAATATCATTGGCGTCAAGCGATTCGTATTCCGAATTTTATTTTTTAATTTAAGGCTTAAGAAGTTTTAAAGATATTTAAAAAGAATTATTTAAAAAAAAATACTTTCTATGATTCTAATTTTACAGATTTTGCCTTTCCTGTTTTGAATAAAATTTAAAGAATAATTGATTTTATCGCATTTTTTTTAGTAAAAACCATTGCTTTCTGTCTGAAGGTACTAATTTATGGTAACTTACTATTAATTTTTTGTTATGAATATAAATACAATTTAAATTGAGTCAGTAATTATAATTTTGCTTACACTCTAACAATCGTAAGACAGATAAATAATGCTTTTAGTATTTTTCTCATTTCAAAACAAAGTTGCTGCAGTTGCTTGTGCAATATTATTAATTTAGACAACATTTTAAATTAGTGCTGATATCATTTTCGAATAAAGCTAAATTAGTTAGCTGGTTTGTGGTGTTTGTTATCATTTATATAATTTTCTAATTTTTTTTTCAAAAATAAAATACAAAATTTAAATAAAATGTGTTTTACAATATAATTAATATAACAGTACTTTCACTCTTCTAATCATAATTATTAGAAATATTTTTTCATCAAATTTATTATTTAAGCAACGAAAATGGAAATCAGATAATGATACATTCTACAGAAAAAGTTACTTCTTATATGTCCCTTATTAGTCCTTAAACACTGTAACCGTGTTTGATAAAATAAAGAAGAAAAACAGTATATATTTCGAAAAGAAATTTCCAAATTCTTCCGGCAAAATCTGCTTAACTGCTTTTCTTAAATAACTGATTTGGAAGGGAAAAAACCGTATCTTAAATTTCCAGACCACAGCACAAAAAGATGGAAAGGATAAAACAAAATGCGAGTAAAATCTTATTTCGCATGCGGGAGAGGCAAAGAAATAATATTTGCCTTTGTCTCATCGATTTGTGATTTGCAGAGTTCAGAAGTAATGAAAATACTCAATCGGAGCTTAACTCCTGCTTTGTGGATAGAACGGAAAAATAAATATGAGGAAGGGAAATAATGAATTTTCTCAGAAATAAAAATTGAACACCTTTTTTGTAAAATTCCAGATAAAAATACAAAAATCAATATGTTTTAATACATCAAATTTTAATATAATATAATTTTCCAATATCGTCTTTTCCCACTTTCATATTTTCCTTTTCTTTTTTTTTCTCTATTAATTTTAAAAAGTCATTTTATTAAAATCAATACTTTATTTCTAAATTTTTGCTTTTCTAAGAATATTTTGACGTAATTTACTTTTTCTCCTTTCTCTTAAATAACATTTTTTTTTTAAAAAAGGACATCAGGAATACCTGAAAAGTTTAGTAAATGGATGTTTTTAATGTTTTATTTTGCATGTACTTATTTCAGATTTTTGTAAATATATTTACAACATTAAAAATAATATTATTTTTCAAGCAAAATCATTATGAAATCTTTGCTTATTTGAAATGTTTTCTTTTTTCATCTATGAGTAACTATTATTTTTTGATATCTGATTACAACATGTAATTTTGAAATCTTTGAATGTAAACGAATTCAAAACTCTCTCTCTCTCTGTATATATATATATATATATATATATATATATATATATATATATATATATATATATATATATATATATATATATATAATATAATATAATATAATATAATATAATATAATATAGATAGATAGATATTATACCTATTTTCTTTATTAAAATTAACATTTCATTTTAGGAATTGCAGTAGATGTTATAAGTATAGTATACATAGTAGTTTATAATACTTATTCAAAAAGTCCAATATTATTTGTTTCTTGCATTTTTTCCAACACGGGAAAATGTCCCAACATGGTTTAATTAAGGGAAAGTTAGAAAGCATTAGTTCACTACATTATTCAACAAATCTTAGGGAAATATAAAATAGACAATTCCGCACGTCTTACCTCATCCGCGCATTCATGGGTTGATTTAAAACAACCAGCGGAATAGATCTATTCGATTCTTTCTCGCATACATTTTTATACACATTATTTCATCATCCTCCCTTCAATATGGAGTTGCAGAATTTGAATAAGACTGCAAATGTTTTGCAGGCATTGGCTATCACTAGTTACAAAATCTACATTTTTGACTTGAATCTAGCATTTTTAAAGAATTTATCGAGTGATCTATTTTTTGCTATCAATTCATATTTGTTTAATAAGTATGCACCCAAAACTCGAATTCTGGATCACTTTCCGAAAACGGAAATTAAAATTTGATTTAGAACAATAATTGTAATCACAAGATCACACTACATATTTCCTTTATTTAAGCCTTTGTATCTTATAGTTGTGGCGTTTCCATGCAATTGTACAGATGCATATTTAATCCAAAATTCAATAGAATCTTCATTTTGGATTCTGAAACAGTGTACCAAACTTTCATTTCGAGTTCACTTAAAACCGAGCAATTGAATAGACAAATTTACTTTGAATCGTTTTCGTTCAAAATGTAATTATAATTTATAAATGTAATATTAGGTCTACATCAAATGTCGGTTGTCTAAATGTTTTTGAGTTACCGTGTTCACAGACAAACGTAGTGACGAAGATAAGTATCTCGAATTCAGGAAGGTCTGGAACTTCAAAATTCGACAAAATATTGATTCCGAATTTTTTGACGATAACAATTTCCGTTTACACACTTCGTATACTAGAGAGTAAAAAGAATCCATTTATAGTAAACTACGACTGACACATATAAAAAATAACCAGTATTTCAATATAGAAGTAGGTTATTGAAAGACATAACCTGAACTAATAGTTACCTCAAGTACTCTAAAATAATAGTCAGCTATTAGTTTATTATTTATGTTGTCAACCTTGGGCTCTTCGATCAAATCAGCATTTAATTGCAACATTGTTTCTACAAATAATCGGTCCGTCATTTCTTCGGAATAATTCGTGACAATTCAATCATTCCCTTCTAACATCTCCATGTATTTGCAAATTAACATTAGTGCGTGTTGAAATTCAGCGATTAATGAGGTTCGGGATCGTTTCGAAGGGTTGTTGGTGGTATTGGCGGAAACTTAAAACCAGACCGTTTGCTGCTTTCGAGATTATTTCTTTATGGTGTGTCTTGGATTTGCAATTTCAGAGGCATTTCATTTAAACATATTTTGTTAATCAGATTCTGCTGTGATTATAAACATAGTCAATATACAGTAATCAAATGATAAGAAGAACTGATATTTAATTTCTGGGGAACTTCCAAATGTGAAAAATAATTTCACCTTTCATTGATATTCTTCTAGTTATAGCTAGCCATTGTACCTACCATTCTGTCTGCGTAAATTTGTTCTTTATAAGGAAAAAAACTAAAAATTTTTTTTTTTTATTCATGTAATTTTTAAATTCATATATTCAAAAATTTGCGACGGTTTTAGAGACCTTGATCTTAAATTCATAAAAAAAATGACACTGGATAAAAAAAAATAGAAAATATGATTAAAATTAAGGAAATAGTTGTGAAGAAGATACATTCAAGTTATTGGAAAGCTAATTTTTTTTAAATTTTAGACTAATATAAAAATTATTTTTGCATTGATATGATCCGAAGCTATGAAGGGCAAGTGTAAAATCATTATAATTCTATTTCACCTGTTTTAGATACACCAAGAATTTATTTTTAAATGGAACGATTAATCCTTCTAGTGCAAAGAAAGGTGTACACCAAATTTTGCTTGATTCTATCTGGAAATACAAGAATATAATTGTATATGGTATCAAATGCCCCTTTGATGTCCACTGAAAGAACCAGAATATTGTCTTTTTCCCTTTTTCCATCATAAATTTTTTCTACAAGCTTTTTAAGAGCAGCATCTATGGATTTTCCTTCACGGAATCCAAACTGGTTATTGTTGATGAGTTTATTTGATTCTAGAAAATAAATAAGACGCTGTGTGAGTAATTTTTCTAGAACTTTTCCTATAGTAGGCAAGAGAGCTATTGGTCTGTATGACGTGGCTAGTTTAGGGTCTCTTCCAGTTTTTTGAAATAGGATGATATTGCTTATTTTAAATGGATCCGGGAATTTTTCTAGTGAAAGACATTTATTAAAATTTTCTTTGAAGAGGATCGGGAAATTTTTGTTTATTGTTTTTATAATTAGATTATCAATGCCGTCATATCCTGGTGCTTTTCCATGAGGGAGATTATCAATGACCTGTGCTATTTCTTTTTCAGTGAAAGGGCAATCATTAGGAGTGGTAGTGATTTCATGTGTTAAAGATGGGGTTGAATTGGGGAATGGAAAAATTTGTTCTAATATATCCTGAGCTATTTTTTGGTGTCCTCCTTCTGGATTGATATTGTTCAAGACTGTTAGTTGAGATGGATGAATTGTTTTCCTAAAGGCAGCTTTGAAATGTTTCCCATATGGATTTGCAGCTTCCGTGCAAAGATCTTTCCAACCAACGCTTTTGGCTCTCTTGACTTTCTTCATATATTTTTTGGCTTCTGTCTTCCACTGCAAATATTTTTCTGGTCTTTCCTCCGAACTTGATCTTTGGGCCCTTCGTCTCAATGCCTTAATTCTTTTCTTTTCTATTTCTAATTTATCTGTCCACCAAGTTGGGTTTTCAGTCAATGGCTGTTTTTTTATTTTAAATGCTTTGTTGCAGGTTTGAATTATTTTTGCTTGGAGAAGGGAGGTAAATTCATTTAGTTCTTGTTGGGTATTGCAGTTCTTGATTATGCTAATTGGTTCTTCGACATGAAACTTAAATTGATTGTGGAATTTGTTATGGTTTCCATGGAGGGTTTTAAACCTATTGAAGATGTGGCTAGTAATTATTGTTCTTACTGTTATCTGAATAAAGTGGTGATCGCTAAACGATGGTTCTTCGAGAACTTCCCAAGAGGCTACCTTTGTGATCATTTCCTGTGAACAGAATGTCAAATCGGGCCAACCCACATCTGTATTTCTTGTGAAGGTAGGTGGGGCATCTGACGAATTGTTGATATAAAGGTTGTTAGCCAGTAGGAAATCCATTATTGCAACACCCCTGGTGTTTGTGCGATGATATCCCCAAAGAGGATTGTGGCCATTCAGATCGGCTCCAACAAGGAAGTTTTCATTTGGTATCATTCTTATAATATCCTGGATCTCTTGTAAAGTTTGATTGATATCCGCTATTGGGGATGAATAAGCCGAAATGAGTGTTATAGGTTTGTTGTCAGTGTGAAGTTTAACTGCTATTGTATTTTCCAATTTAGCTACTGTAATTACTTTATGGATGGTTTGGGGAATAAAAATTGCAGCTTTATTTGATGTGAAGATGTTCCAAGACATCGGCAAACCTTGTATTTTGTTGTTGTACACATATGGCTCTTGTACCAAGAGAATATCCGTTTTCAATTTTACCACGGCAGGGTGGAGGTGAGTGGTTGCTGCTTTAGTTCTGCCGAGGTTAATTTGGAGAATATTAAAATTTTTGTTGCTGGAGAAGGACGAATTCAAAGTGATATTAGTTGTCATTAATAATCCCTAGTCCGTTTAAATGCTGCTAACGCTTTTTGGTAGCAGGGGCATCGTGGGTCTATGGCCATATGGTAGATGTGCAGGTTAGTTCCATTGAGTCTGTTCGACTCTGAGCAGTTTATACAGAAGTGCTCATTAGACATGCACTTCCAGGTGTGATGTCGTCCACTGCGGCGACCGCAAAATGGAATATCATTTTTGCACTGGCCCGAGTTGGCTGTATGGGTGAAGGCCTGGCAGGTTGAGCAACGCTTGACATGATGAAATTCCCGGAATTTTATATACAGAATCAGAGAACATTAAGAAAACCAGCGCTTTGCCAATAGAGGCTATTATATAATAATAACCTCTATTATCGTAACCTCTATTATCTAAGGACCGCCTGAATAAATCTTTTTCAAGTGCATTATAACTTTATAGTTATCCGTGTAAACTTCCATTTATCAAAATTTAATCTTTTTCATATATCCTTTAACAGAACTTGACTAGCATTTTTCAAGAGTTGATTATCCAAATCTTTTCATAGCACAAAGTTACAGTTGCTCACATTCTACCTTGGAGAGCTGAGCAATTACATATGCGGTGTAAGCATTGTAGTTCTCATTTTCGCTCCGGCCTCGAAATGAGAGAAAGTCTCTTAATTTACGTCAGTAGTGCTTCGCCAGACAGCGTTTATTAATCCCTCTTGAAAGGAGAGACTAATTAGAATTCGAGGTAAAGATTTTGATGTAATAATAGAGTCGCGCGAGGTTCAATTCGTGTCCAACAAATCCTATCGGCCAAAGGTTAAAGCTTCAGTTAATACGTGACATATTTCTGCTTAATCACATCAAACGTTGCATAATATTAAATTCAAAATTAATATGTAATATACAAGATAGTTTTTCTTTTAAATATAAATTTTGTTGGAAGTGATTTTTTTTTTTTTTTTGTGTATAGACAATAACAACAACAACAAAAAAAAGATTTCAATAAATTTTCTGTTAGATTATAAATAGAATGTTAGTTTCAAGTCTTAAAATAAAGCATATGTTTACTGCCTTAAAATAAAATTAACTATATTTTAAAACGGTTTTTATTTATTGTTATGATTTATTGATTCTGATTAAATGTTTTATCATTTTCTTTGGTTTTTTTTAATTTTTGATATCTTGAACTCTGGACTTACTATTGCATTTTTTAAGTTATTTTCTATTGCATTTTTAAGTTATTTTCTGTTGCATTTTTTAAGTTATTTTCTGTTGCATTTTTTAAGTTCTTTTCTCATCTGCAATGAATACTTTCCAGTTCAAGTATCCTCATAAATTTTCTAATATCTACATAACAATGGCGAAAATTGAAAAGCGAAAGAGCGATAATTTATTTTTTCAAGAGACAGATAACTCTAATAAGAAGTGTCTATTGCTTTTTAGTAAGCTGGCTTCGGAATTCGAGGATCGTAATTACAAACACTTAGGAAAACTGTGTTCTATATTGGAGCCGTGTCAAACGTTGAACATTTAAGACGATCGAACAACTAAGTTTTCAACCCAAAAGAAATAAAAATATATTGCAATTTTTTTTCAAAATGTTAGATTTGAGAGAGATAAGTAAATTTAAATATATTTCCGAATTCATTTTTTTTAAAAATCTCCCATTTTAATGTAAGGCAAGACTGCGATCGAATATAAGAATATAAGCTACCGAAAAAAAGGGAAGTAATTGAGAAATGGTACAGAACTCATTGAAATATGGAGCAATCTGACATAAACTGACTGGATGAAAGAGAAATGTCACCTTCCAACAAACATCGTTCCAAAGAGAAATATTTATAAATTTTGTGAAATTACTCTGGAAAATGAATTTTCCACGCAAAGTTTCTTTTACATGCTTCCATTTCTTCAGAAATTTTATCTTCAATTAATAAGATGAAGTACAGTTTCATGTTGTTTCAAAAAGCCAAGTAGTAATCCTGGAAAAAATGAGCCCGCTTGAAGACGATTTGGGATAACCGATGCAGTTAATTTTGGTTTGAAATAGACATGTCTGTATGCTTGTTTTCTTTAAATCTTCTACTTAATAACACGTTTGCCATTTTAATTATAAATCATGGATATTATAAAAAGATTTCATAACTTTGAACCAAATGGCAGAAAGAGAGATCAAAACATTCTCGCTTATTATATAAAAAATACATTTCAAAAAAAAGAAAAAAAGTAATATGACTGACGATACTTAAAATGAAAGGCCAATATAATATCTAAAGTCATAAATATAAAAACAGCGAGACCTAATATGAATACATTTCTCTTGAGATAACAATGTTCTTTAACTCATTCTCTCAAAATTAAAATACAGTCCAGCGAAACTTACAATGGTGTATTTTCTCCCGCCATTATTTTCTGTTATTTAAGAACATGGCAGATAAATATCCAAGTAAGTAATAACCTGAAGGAAAATTCTAATGTTATCGAGAAAAAAATTGAGCCAAGAGATCTCATTGTAGCAGAAGTAGAAATCTTTCCTTTGTTATGCATCTGAGTTACATTATTCCATTCTGCATTTGCATTTCAATAACTCCATCTATTTAATTTTCAACTTTCTTTACCGCAGTGCTAAATCCAGCCCTCCGGAAATAAAATAAGAGTATTTCAAAAGGTCCTGTTAAATGTAGAAAGTATATGGGTATTTATGTTATTCAAAACATGCACTAAGATTTCATTCAAATATTAAAATATCTCAAAGAATAGAATGATGTCTATGAAAAATCCCTTCTAAACTTTTAAATCATTATGTAAATTTATCATCCGTTGTTCGGTCTTTAGGAATTTTGCTATTTCGTTTTATTACTGTAATTTTTTGAGTGGAGTAATAGCACATCTTAAAAGTTCTGTAGCATGAAATTTGATCTCTTAAAATGGATATTTATTTAGAATAAATTTACTACTTCTGAGTATTTAAAAATAGCAGTGCTTCATAAAATTTGATGTATGAATAAAATACAATCTAATTTATTCGTAAATTTAGACTGAGACAACTGTATAGCCTGGAATTATTTCAAAAGTTTAATTTTTGTTAATATGTATAATTTGAAAATTTCCTTTTTCAAATATCCTTTGATATCGAGCAGTGAAGTATAAAAAGAACTATTAAGTTCTTAACTATTTACTTTTCTTTTACAAAATCTAAATAGATGGCACCTTTTGCTTCGGAAATGTGCTGCAGTATTAATTCATTTAACGAACTGAGTACCTTTGACACTTATATATGGGTGAAAGGGGAAGTCGTAGTATAATAATAAAGAGTAAAACAAAAGTAATAAAGTAGAAGATCAATATAGGAATTGATGAGAGTCAAACAAGCCTATATTTAGTTAATATCTTCTTGTTTTAACCCATTGTTCACAGAGTGAATGATATGTATTTCACACACTATAATCTAATGAGATATTATCTTCTCTACTACAAATAAAACCCAGCAAAGAAGTAAGTATCTAATTATATAATTGTCCCAATTACAGACGTAATTCATGGCAACGAACGTGTTAAAAAGAATTCACAGAACATCTGAGGCGTTTGTGAATGATGATGGAATTATTATCTTTGAATAAATTGATTTTAGTTATAATTTTGAGCAGAAGTAAGTCGATGCTTGCATGATGCCCGCACAGGAAGATTAAGTGGTTAATCATCCTGTGAACGCAGTTTAAATTAGATTTTATATCGAAATAATTGAATCAATATTCAAAACCACTTAACCTCCATTACGAAATAACGTATAAATAGGTATAACAGAGTTTTTAATTCCCTATTGCCATTTTTAAACTGTATAATATATCCTTAATGATGAAAATCAGAAATCCTTTTTGTCAGAAACCCACATTGAGGTCATAAAGTCATGGGATACCTCCTAATCTGGGCCTCCTTTTTTCGGTCAGTCGAATACAGTAATTCTACGTGGCATGGACTCAACAAGTTGTTGGAAGTTACCTGCTGAAATATTGAGCCATAAAACCTCTATAGGCTTCCATAAGTGCGAGAGTGTTGCTGGTATAGCGTTTTTAGTATGAACTAGCTTCTGGATTATGATCCATAAATGCTCGATGGAATTCATGTCGGATATTGAAGTAGCCAAATCCTTGTCTGAAATTGACCTGAATATTCTTCAGCCAAATCGCGAGTTGCTGTAGGCTGGCACATTGCCATCCATAATTACGTCCTTGTTGTTTGAGTACATGAACCGATCTCCAAGTAGCTGAACATGAACATTTCTTGTCAATGATAGATTCAGTTGGAGCAGAGGACCCTGCTTATTCTGTGTAAAATAGGCATCATCATTATGGAGCCCCCAGCAGCTTACACAGCGATTTTTTGGCAACTTGGTTCTATGGCGTCGTGGGATCTGTGCTACACTCCTATCATGAGCCTTAACCAACTGAAATCATGATTCAACTGATCAAGCCAAGAGTTCCCAATCATTTAGGTCAAACAGATATGGTCAAGAACAGAACAGAGGTGAGGTGATGCAGGCGATATCATGATGTTAGTAAATGCACTCGATTTGGTCTTTTGCTGCCATAGCCCATTAAAACCAAATTTTGCCTCACTTTTCTTACGGACGCGTGCATCGTATTGATTCTTGCAGTTATTTCAAGTAGTGTCGCATGTTTGTTAAATTGATAATTCTACGTATATGTCGTTGGTGTCGATCATTATGTGTAAGTAGTAGCCACTTCACAGTGCAGGGTTGGGATTATAATGGAATTAGGTATTCTCGGCCCACTATTGACCTTATGGTAGTTGAAATGTTGAATTCTCTAATGATTTCCGAGATGGAATGTCTTTTCGTCTGGCTCCAATTTTCATTCTGTGTTCAAAGTTTAATTCTCTTTGTGCGGCCATAATCATTTCAGAAACCCTTTTACATGAATCCCTTCAAGTGAAAGTTGTGCCATTGCACTGCTCATTTAAACATTTTGTACGGGGCATTTTTGCTTTCTGTATATTTTCATATTGCTATCCGATGGTTTTTGCCATCTTAGTCTATAATACAATAATCTACAATCAAATTTTTAAAATTAAGATTCTCTGTTTTTTAATAACTCATATTACATTACTTATAATATTAATGCATCGCTTTGTTATATATTTACAGTAGACAGTGGACAAAACCATAAAAAAACAGTGGCAGCCATTTTCTCGAAATCTTCTTGCATGCTCTCTTATAAATGTGCTATAAGAGAGAGCTCCGTATAAAAACTGTTTGTCTTATACAATAATGCGTGAATTTTTATTTTCAGAATTCTACACATGAGCTTTTTTGTGTTCTTTAATGTGAAAAAAAAAATCAAATCTAAGTTTGATCGTCTTTAATTTTTAATTGACTTTAACAAACTTTTGACATAGAATTACACTTTCAGTTATAAAAACACGTATCGAATTTTATTTAGCTCTTTTGTTTGCATAAACGCTCTTACGTGCACACGAATATACATACCAATAGACGGTTAATATTTTAAAATAAATTTGATTCAAAATGTGATATGAATCTAACATTAAAGAAGTTAAGTTTCGAACCAACTGTTTTTTTTTTTTTTTTTTGTTTTGTAGTTATTATATTCGTTAATTTGCACGCACTCTGACTGACAAAAAAGAGAGCTTCCTGCATATGTATTTTGTTAAAAATTAGATTGAAATCTTCCTTTTTGTAAAAAGATTACATATGAAATTCCATGCATTTTGCTCAAAGAATGTTCGCTTTATCGTGTTCACTTATAGACAGAGAGACATAATTCCAAAAAGTGTTTTTTTTATCAAATTCTAGGAGTTCTGAAATATGATGGATGATGAATCATCAAACTTCTGAAATGGACATTGTTTAAGATACCATTATTTTTACAATGGTTTTTTTTGTGTAATTAAAAAATGAAAACCAAATTATGAACTATTTTGAACTTTACTTTCATAATCATATAGGTGGCCTATATGGAATAATAGCACGGAATAGCCTGAATTCCAAAGCTTTAACTATATTCGAGTGTTCCATAGATGCGCAAACTCATAAAATAATATGCTAAATTAATTTGCCGAAACAGGCGTAATTTGACAATAGCTGTCTCCATCGATCCGTTGTGCGTCAGACATATATTAATTCATTAAATTTATCGCAGAGACAATATTCTGTCCTTAATTTCGATACGTTGATAACTCTTTATTAATTTCAAATTATTTGCTCGAGCATTGACGCCAAATTTCCAAAATTTTGGTAGTTATAATTGTATTGAATGTAGCGATGATAACATTATTCCCTTATCACTCAATTAATCGAAAGACATTTCCGTAAGCATCTGGATGATTCACATCAGAGTGTATTTATTACACTTAGTGGTATGAGGAAATATTAGTATTTTGTAGTCTATTGTATCCTGTCAGACACTATTTAAGACGATGGATTAGTGTGAAGTTTTATTTTGTTTGAATCTTCAATTTTAGTTTGTATAAGTGTTTATTTGTTGTAAAAAAAGGTGGCAAACTCAAATTTAATCCTGCCAAATCGATTAAGTTCTGCAGCAAACACGGCAAGGCCTTCAAAGATTGATTGAGTTTGGAGGTTTATATCGAATCCAGAGCTCCAAAGAGCATTGTCATCAGCAAACATACCAATGCGTATTCTAAAAGAGAACTTTTTTTGCACCAGCCAAAAACATACAGAATAGTATTGGACTAAGTACTGTACCCTGAGGGACACCTTGGTTAAGATGAAAATTGTTTGAAAGTGTCTTGTTGAACCTAACCCTGTATCCTTAAAATATTTTTTGTAGACATCACATCTTCTAACCAAATATTCATATTTTAATTAAATGTATTAGCGCCATGATTTCTAGTCAGTCTGTCTAAAGTGCTCTGGATCAGTTAGTGATTTAATATTTTGTGGCCTTGGGCAGAACACATGATGAGGCATTCCTTTGAATAATTTCCCCAAAATTCAATAGTCTATTTAATATCACATTTGACACATTTTTTAATTTAATAACACATTATTTTATGTTATAGTTTTTTTATTTTACTTTGTTCAAATGTCTACATTTATTTACTAGCCGCCTTTGGCGACCAGCCGGTTCGCCAATCTTAATGTTCGTTTAAATTTTAATAATTAAATAGGTTGAACCGGAGTTTAACCCCCTTCTTCGCCAAGTTGCGATAACGCAGCAAAGCTGGCAATCTTTATTATGCACTATAATTGAACATCTGCTTCTTTGCTTTTGAACATTTCGCAAGGCCGTTGTTTGCGTTTTTTAAAAATTTCGCCAAGCAGGGGATAAAACTACGGTCGTACCATTAAATATTTTACTCAATTCCAACTTTAATAGATTCTTCAGCAAAATATTTTAAAACTTCAAATTTTGATAGTCATATAATTCACTCATAATATTATAAAGGCCTTCAGTTATAGCGTGATATGTATCTCTCTCATTTTCTGTTACCCCCTCGTAGAAATTATGCTTTAAATTAAAGTGTAAATGATTAATCTGCAATTAATATAATAATATTTTTTACTGAAACAAAGCATTTTTTTAATAATATGATTACTGATAATAGAGTCACTGAGCGTTTAAACTTTATGGGCACTAAAGAATATCTTTCTTAATTTATGTAATATCTCAAGAATTTGTCAACAAAAATTTCTCAGATTCATCATGAACAGATCGATTCATTAACAATGTTTCATTTTAAATGCATCAAACACTAAGAAAATAAAATGAATCGTTTAAAATAATCGGTCAAAAACAGGTTTAAAAAAAACTACTTAAAAAACGATGTACTTAAAACTATAAGCATATACAAAAATATATAACCAACATAAATACATTTTACTTACAAAAGCATGCAACTAACCTAAAAATAATTTAAATCGTCCGTTGGTTGTCATGCCAACAATCAGAACAATGCGCATGCGTGGATTTTCTTCGGCAGTTACGTTAACGCAAATGCGTAAATTTTTCTACGCCAGTTGGGGTAACGCTATGCAGATTAGACATTTTTAATTTCCTTTATTCTGTGTTATTTTAATTCAAAAGTACTTCAGAATGAATCTGAAACATGGATTAATTAACAATGTTTCATTTTAAATGCATAAAACATTAAGAAAATAAACAGAATCGTTTGAAATAATCCGTCGAAAAATGTTAACCCTAGCCTCATTACTGTTGGGAGAAAAAAACAATTGATGCCTTACTTATTTGGCGGTGGTAAAAATGGAAGATTTTTTTGGCGGAAAAGTTGGCGGTGGGGAAAATGGAAGATTTTTTTGGCGGGAAAGTTAGTTTTTAATTAATAATTAAAATTCTAATTAAAATTTCAAAAAAGGGACCCTAGGTGCACATTCCCGACCTGTAAGGTATATATGTACCAAATTTGATAGCTGTATGTCAAATGACCTGGCCTGTAGAGCGCCAACACACACACACACACACACACACACACACACACACATTGAGCTTTATTATAAGTATAGATTATGACTCATGTCAACGCGGCATCCAAAATGGCACGCAATATAGTTCATGAGGAGGCTCAGTGTTTACTAATATTGTAATAACTAATTGAATGTAATGAGGCAGTTAGGAAATGATAAATTATATTTGTTAAATTGTTAATACCAATCGTCACAATATTTTGTTTATGTAATTTGCATTTTTTACTTATTTATTAATTTGGCTATTAAGCTAATAACATCCATAGAACTGTTTTAGCTCCTTGGAAATCTTACATTGCTCTGGATGTTATATGAAATGTTTAAAATTCTGTATGTATTTGCAAAAGCTTAAAACTGACTCTAAGTAAAACTAGAAACGTTAGAAAATCTAAACGGTTCGTTAGTCCATGAATGTATAACTATGCTGTTGCTTTGCATTTAACGTTACATTTTTCTGAATTGATATAATGTATACACAATCATAAATTTTGTTTAGAAGCACTTTTTTCTTAGATTTTAAATTCAATACTAGTAATTGATTCCATTTTTTTTTTTTACAGATTTTTATTTTTTGACAAGATTTAGGATCGTTGGGAAATTTTTTCCGTATTAATCTATTGAAAATTAGGAGGATAACTTTATGCATAATGTAATCATTTTATGTAATGTCAACACATAACAACAATAAATGTAGCTGTATTCTTATAACTCACCTCACACATTTGTGCAGTATCCAGTAACATAAAAATTCATGCACAAATACTGCATACGCAATAGATATCAAGGTTAAACTAAGTGATGTATAATTTTAATTTTTTAACACTTTAAAGCTAGCATTTAACTATTAATATTTGTTTTTTTCAAAATTACAAAATATAAAAAATATTTATATTCCATTTCATTAAAAAAAAGATTAGAATAAAATGATTTACTGAATCGTTCCTTTCTTTTTCTAAAAGGCTACTAACTTTTTTTCTCTTTAAAAATTCTTAAAAGTTTGTCATATGTAATGGCATGTTAAAGGAAAATATAAACCATTCTTTAAACATTTTCACCCATTTTGTCACTGAAAATATGAACAGTAAAATGTCAAGCAATTTACTTAATTTAACGGAAGATATGTCTAGTTTATATGAGGGAAAAGGTTTTAGCTCAATAAATTCTAAGAAATAAAACAAAATTCTCCAAAAAAAGAAAAAAAGAAACATTTTGCTCAACATCATCTGTTATCGACAACGACCTTTAAAGTAGGAAAAAAAAATTACTTTTAGAATTTGTTAGTAAAAGAGAAAAGTTATTTATCTGTGTCTGACAATTTTGAAGCACATCATGTTTTTATTTATTTGTCACTCTTATGCTTAATGGTAGACATGCAATTAACTGTAAAATTGACATGAAAATAGAAAATTTTCTCTTTAGAAAAATAATCATTCAGTAAAAATGATTTTCTTTTTGAATATACAATAAAAAACATTGTTCATTTCTTTAAGTACACAGAACGAAAAGCACGAAAATGAGAATTTTCTGTAGATGTTTGTTGCAGTAAATAAAAAGCTTCCTACAAATGTAAATATTGTTCAGAAATAGTACTTTCAGCTGATAGGCCAATTTATTTCACAAATTTGAAACAGTTAAAATATAATACTTATGTGTTACAATTGTTTCTGTAAGCACTGCTTTTGCAGTTAGTAGAAAATGAAACTCTTTTTAGTGCAGCATTATAATAATTTCTAAAACGAATACTTTTTTATAATAACCCTCTGCAGTCGTATTAAATTTATACATAGATGCCATGCTGATACAGTTTATAGATTTCTACTGTATTCTGACTTCTATTTCATTATATTAGAAAATTTCTAATTGTTACTAATTCGCTTCAACTATATCATTATCAGAATCACTAATATATTTGCTCATTTTTGGATTCGAAAACCTTCCGCACATTTGCGCATGCGTAAGTAGACATTTATTTTGTCAAAAAAAGAATAAGAGGAAGGATGAAAATAGGAGATATTTACATTTAGCAGCAGAAAGAACTGAGAAAATTTGCTGATTTAGGAGTGACAACCGCTCAGCTTCCTGCGTACCATCCGTTAGCGATGTACAATCGTTAAAAAAAAGCTATATCTGGATACTGAGACGAACAGTAAATATTTTCAAAACAACTCTCATTAATTTCTACATAAAAGTTAGTGTTTAGATACTCTTCATTCTGTAATTTAAAAAAAATACAGTATTATTTCTAAAACTAGAAGACATACTCATTTAAAAAGGTCATTAACCTTGGATCAGATTTTCACAAATTAATTAATAAAAGTTGAAGTAGAAAATCGCATGTGCATTAGCCGGGTTTAATAAATAATAAAAAAAATATATTACTTGCAATAGTGAAATTTATTTCATGTAAAATTAAAATTAATTAATTATATTCATGTTCAAAATTTATTTTTTTCATGTAAATTTATTTCATGTTCATTTTTTAGATGTTTGTTTATTTCATTGCAGTGGAATCCTCTTTCTCAATAAAGTTCACTAACAATCAAATGATTAAAATAGGATTGCAAAAAATAGTGGTGCAATAACTAGAAAAAATGGAATATCAAACACAAAATAAAATAAAGCTGAAAAAAAAATATTAGCTATAGTCGTCGATTTGTTCCGTTAAGGGAGAATGCAATACATCGGCTTAAATTTGAAATTATAAAAAAAATTCAGATCTCAACCACTTTAAACGTAAATTTTTTTTTCTCTGAGTTACTTACCGTCAAAATGGAAGTTGGGATTCATGTTTATTAGGATAATGATGCAGGTAAAAGATGTTGCAAAGGATATATTTAACCTCCGTCCAGCATTACAGACGACAGAGGATGGTTATATATTTAAATATTTTAAGATGCGAAAGTGTGTCATTAAACTTAAACGCAATTTATAAAATATTATACCGATTTATATGTATTACCGAATTTTGCAATAGATATACACATACAAGATCATTATGGTTCTTTGCTGTAGTAACTGACAGCAGACATATGACTGATGCGATGAAGAATTTTTGTTGGGTGAGAAAAGACATATGACCTCGAAGGCTTTAATTCTTTATTATTATCTTTTTATATGTTATAGAATGATTGAAGTAACTATTAGCAAACATATATTACTAAAACCTCCTGAAAAATGTGAATTCAATTAAATCCATAGTATATTTAAAATGTTGTTATCACTTTCGATTAATTAACAAATTAACAAAAATTGTTTGATAATCAATAGTTTGCTTTCTTTAATTTTATTTTTATTCGTTACTAATAATCTTTCAAATATCCTGAAGTAATGTTATGTAGATTTACGAATTTCACAATGATAAGTAACAAAGTCTCATAAAAGTTGGAATTTAAATTATTATTTCGAATATAATTAATTATAAATTACAGCAGTAAATTGTATCAGAATCATTCTTTCTAAATTCGAAAACATTAAAAATGCATAAAATTATATGGTATAATAACTTTTTAACTACAATTTATACAAATTGTAGGAAAGTTCAAAGAATCTTTATAGGAAATCGGAATTTTATTATGTCGAAACTTCGGTGTCAGTAATCGTTACATGAAAATTGAGCAAATATAAATTAACAGAATAGTTTTGTTATTGTTAATGAACGCATTCCTAAATGCAGCTCAAATAATAATGCTTATACTATTTGACATTTTTGAAATTTTCGTAAATGGAAATTAAATACGTTTCGAAAGATATTCATCATATTTAAGAAAAATAATGCCAACAAAAAGCAGCATAAAATACAGTAAATTACAATGGAAACAATTTTATAATTTCGGCATTTATCAATGTCAATCAATATAAACTTATAATACTATGCATTTATATATTATTTTTAAAAGATTTATAAACGATATTAAATAAATTTGTTGTTAATTTTATCGATATTATATAAATTTATATAATATTGATTTTAATATGTTTCATGGTATGACACAATATTCAGCATCTTGAAGAATATCCCAATGGACTTCTTTTACAATGAATAATTCCAGTCGAGTGATATCCTAAATTAAAACGAAATTTTCTTAAAATTTACTTTTATAATATACTTCAAAATTTAGAACCTCAAAAACACTATTCTATAGCGTACAATGTTTTGGATCAGTATTCAATATTTTTTGATATTCATGTTATATAATATTATGCAATTATTATAAGATATTTCTGCACTGCTGGGGAAATAGAAGTTTTGCTCGAATTGACCTTGGAGTACCTAAGTAAAAACTGAGATAATGATCTGATTTATTTCTAATTAGAGATGAAATTTGATTTCCCTACAAGATAAACTAGCCCAAGTTTGTGTTTTATTGCGAGAAAAATGAAAATATGTATAGGAGCCACTTGGACTACATAAATTAGTTAGTTTCTAGAACTTACATCGGTGTACCAATTTTTAAATAATTTTGTAATACATATCCTTCTTCTTGCGATTGATATTCCAATTATTCTCTGCCTCGATCAGAGGCGACTTCCAGAAATTTATATTCTCTAATGTATTAATTTGACTTACTTTATTTAAGCTGTTTTGTTGATAGAATTAGATCATTTTTATTTTGGAAATATAATTATTTCCGTCCTATTCCGTCCTATTAATTTATCTAACAATCTGTGCTCGAGGAATTTTGGATTATCTGTTATTTGTCTATCTAATTACAGTATATTAGAATAATTTGATGTTAGCTTATAGTTTGAAAATCTATGTGAAAAAGTGACTTGACGATCAAGTTGTTAGGTCATGATTTTTATCTCTTTATTTATTCCTTTACTAATGTATGAAATAAGCGATGTTCTTTAAATACATCAAATGTAACTTTGTAATGTAGTGTACGTGATAAGACAAAGTTTACTTAGTAACGAGTTTCTGCCAGAAAGGAAAAGTTTTGATTCTAAAAAATTGTGTTGGAAAGTTTATTATCCAAACTGTACGAGAGAACTTTTTTTAAGGAATTATTCGTCATAAATTTTTATGATATCGAAAGGTGAAACTAAACCATTTTTCATAGCTCCATTCTTTACTTTCAGTTTTCTCTATTTTTCATAGTTCATTCACGTTCATCTGTTTCAAGGTTTTTGGAAACTACTTTCAATATAAATTATACTACTTTTTAAAATTAGTTCATTTCCCATCTGTGGCTAGTTTTTTAAAAATTTCACTTGCAAATTTATTAATAAAAGATCACATAGCATTTTCTAATTCATATAAATTCAAGATGATAAAAGAAATATTTACTGAAGTTTTATTATTTTATTTTTATTTAATCAAAACAAATTTCCTAACCTTCAAAGATCCATACTTTAGAATTATTCGTTTTATTTTTTGTTTGCATAATTATTGGTGCTATTATGGTTAATGCTGTAATATTATATATATTCCATATCTTTTTTTTAAATTTTTTTAAATAATTTCACATTTTAGTAAACATTTTCAGTCTATTTTTTTTATGTGCTCTCACTTTATTCGTGTAAAGTTTAAAAATATGTGTAATTTTTTAAAATTATAATTGTTAAAGTAAAATTAGAAGTTCATATTATTCCTGAATAAACGTTTGCCAATTAGAACTTATTTTTTGTAATAGGTTTCCATAATAAATTGTATTATCGCCTAATTGCTGATTTAATTTTTCAAAGTATTTTCAATCGAATTTAATTCGCTGAAGATTTGTGTTTAGTAAAAATTCTTAAAATTAAAAACGAAACATTTTTTGTGACTTTATATAGTCACTTTACATTTTTAGAATTTTTCTCAAAAAATAAAATATTTGAAAATATATAGTTTTCTTAAATGAATAAATAAAATAAAATTATTTAAATATGAATAAATACAAATAAAATGATTTTGTAACATCAAACCAGACCTTTAAAACTATAAAGGCCAAAAAAATATCGGACTCGATAGACAAACGACAATAAGAATAAACCGAAATTACCAGAAGCCATTTTCTAGGTATATCGAAATAAATGAGTTTCAAAATCAATAATACCAGAAATATTTTTTGAAACAGCATATTATGCAAATATATTTTAATACACGAAAATATTCTGAAATATTATATAATATATCGAGAACTTATAGATACTAAAACACACAAATACTCAATCTAACTAAGCAAAAATATTTTTCTTGTACCTAATCCAAAAATAATATTCTCAAGAGCATAAAATATTCAAAAAAAAAATATCTGATAAGTATAAATAATCTGCTTCTTAATGAACATATAGTTTTTCCCATCTCTTCATTGGCTTTAAATAAATGGGAATCTATATGATGAGATTCATTACATGCTCAGAGTCAAGAATAGTTCCCCACTTCAGAGCGTGGGAGTTACTTGAAGCCCTTAACGTCCATCTAGGACAAATATCTCTTTTCCGATCAATTGAAGTGACTTGCTTTTCTGCCTTAAAGAGATGCGTGTTTCTCATTGGTATTGAAACTAGCATTCATCTCGGTTATAAATAACTCTGATAACTTCATATGTTATTGGTAGTTACAGGTTATTAAAAATCATCATTAGTATTATTATCTTTTCTTAAACGAATATAAATTGCTTATTCATAAACTCTAAACAACTAAGGGATTCTTTATTTGTATTAGAATCAATGATGTGATTACATTGCATCCTTGAAATATTTAGCTCCGCTAAGTTTAAACAAAGTCAATTAATGAATGAATTAAATAATCGGAATTTATCAAAACTTTATTCCAGGTTATATTCCAGCATGAGTTAGATGGATATTTGGAAAGGTTATTAAATTGCGTTAATATATTTATTATTGGGAAAATGCCGTTTTCATTAAGTAAGATAAATGTCTGTGTCGTGAAAATAGAATCGTTTTGGAGGGAAGCTAATCTGAGAATCAAGATGTTACAACACTGCTCAAATCTATCTAATAACAATAAAAATCATTGTAAAGGGAAATTTATTATTTTATGCTAATTATCAAATTAAATCATCTCTGTAAGCTATCCTCTGTCAACAAATATGAAAAATAAAGAGGAACAGTCTTTTTGCTCGATTTTGTAATTTCTCTTTTAAAAGCATACAGCTTCAGTAAGTGAATGCAACTGAAGAAATAAGCATTTCCAAAATAATATACAAATTAAAATTAATAATGCAGAGTACACTGCACATTTTTTCTACGATATTTTGGATAGATTTTAAAGTATTGCGATATTGAAAGACAATAAAACCAATTGTAATTAAAAGCGTAACTGCACTGTTAAATATACCTGGAAGGCACTCCAATACATACCTCTTAATCTTTGCAATTTCATTCTTAATACCATATATACCACTTATTTCAACCATCATCAAAGAGACTTATGAAACATTCTTCAATAAGGAGTAAATATACAATATTACCTATAATTTTATCTATACAGATTGAAAAGACACCTTCGACATCTTATTAACTTGATGCCTATGAGAAATCTTGAAGTATTATAAGTCTTTTCCTCTGAGTTTATGATGATTAGAAAGTTAAAGGTCTTACAGTTCAGGACTTTGCTAGAAAGCTAGTGATTATCCTTTAATCCTACTTAAGAGTTCTCATCAGGATAATTCTATTTATCACTCACAATAATCCGTTTCACTTGAGCCTCTTCATTTTCGACTCTTTGGAAGAGATCACTCGTTCACAGTTCATTATTTTCCTCTTGGGTTGATAACAACCCGATTTTAAAATTTACATGAAGAGCAAATGTAACTTCATTTCTAAATATTAGTGTAAATGTTTTTAAGTAATGTCACTAGCGAAGCATAATATGCTTACCTTTATAAAATTATTACAATTTATGATACAATTTTGTTATTTTATAATTTTACCTATCTTATGGGATTTTCAACATTTTTAGACAAATTTGGTAAGTTTAGCTCTTTTTTCAAGGGGAGGAGTATGTTATGTCTTTCATATGAATTACTTTTCCATCCTTACCATCATTTGGTATTTATTATAATCAGCAACTCATATCGTGTAATATGGATGGATATTACTAATATTCTACAGGCAGTTTTGTCCTGTGTGAAGAAAACAGTAAATCTCAAATATGTGAGGTTTTAATGGGATTATTTTCTCCTATGCAAAAAAGAATTGCATGTAATTAAATGCATTTCGAATTAATGTCAAAATGCAAGAAAAAAATTGGCTACCTGATAATCCTACAAATCTACAAGATATTATTAAAACTGTTAGCACTTTTTGTTAGCTGATAAAATGGTCCAATATAAATTAACTTTTAAGGAAAAAGCATTTATATTAAAATGCTACAATAATTGCTGTAGAGGTGCAAAGGCAATTTCGAAGAGCATTTGACTTTGCTTAATCTAGTAGGTTTATCATATGAAGTAGATAAGTTAGTTGGAGCTTGAATTGTTCAAAACAAATGTTTTTTGAAATGTTCAAAACAAATGTTTTTTGAATTGTTCAAAACTAATGTTTTTTGAATTGTTCAAAACATTTAGACACAGAGATTCTGAAGACTAGGATCATTTAGAAATGCAGGCTCGAAAAATATAAAAGATGAAAATAAATCGTATATGCCGAGAAGAATGCTTCAATATTTGCTCGCGAAATAAAAATTTAAAAACATAATATTCAAAGAGTTTTAATGCGATATAAATTGAAAGGTTCAAATGGAAGTACAATTTGTACTTTCTCGTATACGTAACATAAAGGAAAATATTGTTATCGTAAAAAAAATCCGAACACTAGAATTTGATGAATTTCTCTGTTTTAAACCTACCTCAATTCGATAAACATAATTCTGAAAATGTCTTTCTGTCCCTCTGGGGCAAAGATACTTTAAAAAAAACGCTTTGAGAAAGATGGAGGAATTTCGAATACTGTCTTTACATCAAATTTGCTGATAAGTATTAAATTTTGAGCAAAGAAAGCCGATGAAAAGTATTTACATATATTTTTTAATGAATATTATTCTTTCGTTTGACATAACTTTTATGGAATTTTTTTATTTTGTAAAAACCTTTTAAATTTGATTTTGGGATGCTTATGTATTGAAAAACTTCTTATCAAATGTTAATTTGATGGCGTTCGCATACAATATTATGATGGTATAATTCCTAATTGTATTTTAATTCATAATAACCAATCTAGAAGATATGATTCAAAAATGATAACGCTTTTTGACAAGCATGCTGTTTGCATCAAATCTTTTTATTTGTTGCCTACAATAGTTGTTAATGAATAAAATTTAAAAAATATATATAAACAAATCCTATAAAATATTTCTATAAGAACTCATCGAGCTCTTTGTAAATTGTATATATCGAAATAATAACCCATAGAACGCAACGTTTGATACAATGAAGTCAAATGAAGATAAGACGATATATTATTTTCGGTTATATGAATTTAATTTTAAATTATTAATTTTAAGTGAAGCGAAATTGAGTAAAAACGTAAATTTCTACCAGATACATAATGTCATAGTATTTTCCATTTTTAATACATAGTGAGATTCGTATTTATCTCAATAAAACATTGAGATAAATTATGGAAATATTGATTAATAAAACTTGCCATCTTTCACATGCAGAACTTCGAGATCACGTAACGAAATGAATATCAGTTAAAGAGATAATATTCAAGAAAGTGACTTGAGGCCATTAATTATACAACCAGCAAAAAAGTATTATCTGAAAATATTTTCGATATAAACTTATTGATGCATACAATTAATGAAAATCAAACGTTAAAATATCATTTAAACCACTTCAATAAAAGCAAAAATTTCCAAAGATAAATGTAATTATTCATCAAACGTTTTATTGTAAACGGTCATTGCTAACTTGGAAAAAATAAGTATACCACTTATTAAATATACATTAAGTATACCACTTATTTAAATAAATGGTTTAGTTAGGGATGAACTTCAGCAAAAAATTACTTAAAAAATGATAAATTGCAAATCTAGAAGTATCTTTATATTTTAGCTTATTGCTGATGCAGTATTCACTACGTAGCAATTACTACAACTGAGATTTTTGTGCAACAGATAAACTCTCTTCTTACACATTGGTTTAATTCAGTATTTTTATATCCAGTATATCAAAAGATATAATAAAACTATAAGGGTTTGCATTCGAATAATTGTAATAAAAGATGAAATATAAAGTTATTGCATTTGGGACCAAATATATACTGAAAAACTTCTAAAATAAAAAAAAGAAAAATTAGGAAAAAATTATTTTTTATTATTCTTTACACTATTGAACTGATAATACAGTACACTCCCGATTATCCGCGGAATTGGGTGGCGCGGCCGCCGCGGATAACAAAAATCGCGGATAATCCGAAAAAAGCTAAAAACGGGTATAGCAAAAGAGAAAACAGTTATTCCAACTTTGAAAAATCGTTTTATGTACAATAAAACGTAAAATAAACAACAGGAAATTTTTAACTAACGCTTCATATTTTAGTATATCACTCAAAACTAACCTAAAATGCATTTTGTTAATGAAAACAGAAAAGTGCTTTGTAACTTACTAGAGGCGTCAAGGATACACAGAAAAATTAATACATATGTACTGTTTTAATACTGTAATGCATTATGTAATTACAAAAGCATAACTGTAAAACTGCACATTTTTGAAAAAATCAGTCAAAAAAAAAAAAAAACTTTGTGTGGCAGGCGCGGGTAATCCGCTCCGCGGATAACCCGCTCGCGGATAATCGGGAGTCTACTGTAATTTGAAGAAACTAAATCCAATTCGATGTTCAATTATTAGTTATAAATTTTATATTGTGTGGAATTGTGAATAAAATGAAAGGTATGACTGCTACATGATGATTTACTTCATAGAGAAAGTGATTATCATTACTTATATTAGTTTAAAATAAAAAAGGATTGCCTCCTGTCAATTTTAATTTCTTGAATGAAATTTATTCTGTTTAATTTTACACAAATACAAAATAACTATGAATATGGTCCAGTAAAGTCAAAGATTCGTTTAAGAAATTATAAACCTCATATTTCATTATGATATGTGGGCTGAACTATTAAAATGATAAATAATAATAATTGAACTATTAAAGGGAAAAAATCCTGTATTATTCTGTAATATCTCATATTTACCAATAACAAATTAATTAACTAATGTTCCTTATCGCCGATGAAAATGCTGAAATCAATTTCATTGAGAAATGCTGGATCATATGAAACCTCTGAGACAGGGAAACCTCTTCAAATAAGTGGAGAGGAGATGTTTGCTTTCGATGGACTTCAAGTGCCTCAAGTTATGCCCACGACCTGTAATAAGGAAATTATTCCTAACTCGAAGTAAGGAATATATCTTTTCATAAAGATTCTCACTTATCTAAAGAAACCGAAAAAAATAAAAAAACTTATGATTAGTAAAATTATATATTTTCTTTCTTTTACATTTATCAGATAATTTTACGTATAATATACATCTACTTCACAATATAATTTTACAATAGGTATTGCTGCATTTTTATTAATTATTACTTGATGTACGCGAAGTTGCTATAGATTAAAATCCTTTCTTATCTAATATTTCTTAGTGACTACTTCTATATCAAATATTATACAGTCGACACCGTTTGTAATGATCACTTTGGTATCAAGTCATTTTGAATTTAGATTTATAAAAGGAAATCGTGAGAAGAACACTTAAATACAAACATGCACATATTAAAGAATTAGAATTCCAAACAAATACACTTTCAGATTTTGATGAAATCCTGTGTTTTATTTTTTCTTCAGTCCTAATTTTTCCTTTAGAATTAGTCTGCATATTCTGTAAGTGATGTACAGTTTCAAAGATCGAAATATACCTTTGCTTTTCACAATCCTCAGTAAAACTATTAATGTAATTAGCTGCCAAAAGAACATGTTTGATATAAGCAAAGATTTTGGAAAGTAAAATGTGTTTTTTTTTAATTTTTTATTCTGTTGTTTTTTAAAGGATGTTACGTTTTGATTTTCTATGCAAATGGATTTCAACCACGACTTTTTACTTCCTTGAATACGAATAGGGATTGCAATACCGGGGTACCGAATACCGGTATTTTGAGCCATTTGTACAATTTTGTAATACCGGTATTCACAAGTTTAAATACCGGTTTTTCGGTATTTGCTAGAAATTTTTAAAATGGTCTCCACTATATATTCAGGGATCGCGAACATAGCAATATAATATACGTTTTTTGTTTTTATGTCTCCCTAACGGGAGAAATTAATTAGCTAATTCATGGCTTATTTAATTGCTTAAATCTAAATTAGCGAAACATGGATTATCCCTGAAAGAAAATATTGTATCCATAACGACTCATGGAGCAACAATTATGAAAAAAGTTGGAAAGTGGATTGGGGCAAATCAGCAATTGTGCTATGCACATGGAATTCAATTAGGAGTAATAGATGTATTATACCAAAAAAATAAAGAACAGAAGAATACAAATACTGTGGATATAGAAACTTCGGATTCCAACTTGATTGAATATTTTGATGAATCTTCAAGTTTTTAACAGCTACAAGTTCGGAAATTATATATATTTTTTGGCAATATCACTGTCTGTTTATGGCAAAAATAGTTTTAAAAAATTCGAATTAAATGTTTGAATTTTGATATATGGTCTTTACACAAAATTTGTGAATTTCTTTCACATTCTTAACAAAATCCCTTCAGAAGGAGTCGCATGCCCAGCTGTTCGAATATAGTTTAACACAACAATTACAAAACGGAGAGAGTTATATGAGTAAAATTCTGTACACAGATATAAATTCTTTAGTGTAGAGACCAATAAAATTCAAGTGACCTAAATATATCAAATTTGGTATGTGGTTTTGTAACTTCACGTGTATTTCTATGTCAAAACTTTGCTTCAATCGTTTGAAAAAAATTATAAAGGAGAAATTCGATTTTTGAATACTTTTGAATATTATCTCGCCAAGCGGTTATGCTTAGCCGGAATAAATCACCAAGAGATTCTCTGGGGAGCATGTTGCTATTAGCGATAGGCGAGGATCGAAGTCACAATCTTATGGTTTGTAGCCGAGTAACATGACCACAAGACAAAAGAAATTTCTCATGTCTCGTAGCTGTTATCTGGCTTATAAAGCGTCACCACAAGCATATTATATATGAAGTGAAAATGCTTAATTCATGCCAAAAGTTGATATTTCGTAATTACTGAACGTCAGCGCCACGAAAAGGCGTTTCTGGAATAACACTGTTATTAGAAAGTATGCGAGAAAATTATAGGAGAACCATTCCCATTATTTTATCCTTTTAAAAGTCTGCCTTAAGTGTTAACATTATGCTTGAATACACAAGAGATAATACTTCTTTTTTTTCATTTCTTAGTTACAGTCTATAATTTTCATGAATATTATTATTATTGACAAATTTTCAAGTATTATAACATTGTTAGCCATAAGGAACTACATAGAAATATTTGCTTCATTTTGGAATATTTCCAACTATTTCATAGTTGGACAACAAAAGCTAGAAAAGCAGCACACTGGAGACATTTTTCTCTGAGTATCTTTCTATATATATTTCAACTGTGTTCCCGGAAATGACACTTTGAAGAAAATGATGCATTGTAGTTGATATCGATAACATCATGTTCCATTGTGTTTCCCATCTAGGGGAATAACATCTCGTATTTCGATCACATAGGAAATAAATTTCATGAAAAACTCGGAAAAAAACCTCGCTTTTTACGAATGTTTGTTCTGCATGAAAAATGCGGATAAGAATATTATTGAACCAAAGCTTTAGTAGAGAAACAAATGGATTCTTTTAAAATAATTTTTTTTCTCTTGTAGAAATGGACGAGGACAAGTTATGGTATCTTTCCATGGGTGAGACAAAAAAAAATCGGTTTTGCTTATATATTCACATTTGCTCATATAATTTTTCATACTTAATTTTCCCAGAGACTTCAAAAATAAATAACATCTAAAATTGTGATAATCTTTTTGGTAATTTCTTTTAAAATGTCTGAAGTTTAATTTGTTTATTTAAACATTTAAAGTGATTTTTATTTATTTTTCATTTCTTTATGATTATTTTTTTCATTTTGTCGTTTATGTTTTATATACTGTCATTCCTCTAAATATTAGAAGCTAAATTTTATACTAATTATAAATACCATGAAAGGTTTCAACTATTTTCTTCAGAAAAATCAACGTGAATAGGGAAATTTGTAAAATTTATAATTTTTTTTATCTAATCATGCAAGAGCTGATTCATAAGTAAATCTAAAATGAAAATATTTTTTATTTGAATAATAATTTGGAAAATAGAATGATTTATTGATAAGAAATATTAATCATAACTAAAGTGAATATGTAAAAAATTTGAACTGAGCTATTGCATTCCATTTTCGTTAAATCATTTATCAGTATTTTATAATTTTCATACTAAGCGGATACTAATTGTTTTCTAACATGAGCCTGAAGGTGAAAACTAACTTCAATCAGTCGAAAACATTTGCTCCTGAAAATTATTTTTAAAAAAATAATATTTCATTAAAACAAATTTAATTCTTAAAGACAAGTGGAAAATATGGAAAAAAAATTGTATTATTTACAATGTACATTGGACCATTTCATAGAGTTTCTTTATCATCTTGAAGGTGCTTTTCTCTTCAGAACTTTCCGGGTTGATTGGCTTTTTTTGGCGCAAGAGCCAATCTTGGCCATACTGTGCCAAGCATATGGCAGAACTTTCCGGGAAACAGCAAAATATGGACTTTAATAAAAACTAATATATCCTTATAAGAGAAATTATCTATTTAACATATTATTCTCTTTGGTTTAAAAATTGAAGAAATATCGAATCGAATATCATGTTGTTTTTTATTTTTACAACTTGCTGTCCGAAATAAGAGTGTTTCAGCTTTCGAAAGCATGTAGTGATACTTGGTAATAGAATTGCATTGACAACGTGAATACATTTGTTATGTTCTTGAAAGAAAGGTTATATTTTATATAATAAAAATATTCGAATTTTTAATATTAAAGGAAATTGTCCAAAAATGCAAAATGTAAATCAATTATAAGAGAATAATTCAATATTCAGCTCAGAAAACCAATTTCTGATCGAATGTTAGTTTTAAAAATTCTTGTACCATAGAAGATGAAATATATTTGGACACATTTTTTTTTAATGAAAAGTAATTTTAGAAAGTGATCCTTTCACCTTTTTCAGAAAGTGATCGTACAAGGAAATATGTATTTAAAAAAAATCAGCACTCTTTGTACCATGAAAGGTTTAAAGGAGAGCTCGAAGGAACGCATCTCCTGCGAGAAATTTTGGCAATTAGGACTGTGCCGTTCAGTTATTTTGATGATGTCGGCAATGCTTTATGCAAATTCACTTTACCTCGAATATCTTGGCAAGGGAAAAATATCTCTTCCATGGTTTTCTTTTCTTATAGAGATGGATTGTTGTGATTTTATAAAGGGTATTGTTTTATAAATTACTTGACACAAGAAAAAAATTATTTGAAGTTCTTCGCTGAAGACATTCCTGTCTGATCAGTCACATAAGTAATGCTTTTTTTCTCGTAATAATTTTGCATACGTTATGTCCTGATGATTTAAATAGTAACTCACGCTAATGCATAAAAATGCTACATAAGATTTTATGATTTTCATTAAAAATTTAGAATATTATTATATAAAATAACGATTTACCTGAACTCTCTAAAATGTTAATTAAATAGTTTCCATCTCAATATATTTACATTTAGGATTATTTATTAAGGTGTGACCCCTTACTCTTCTTACAAATGTCGACCTGCAGTCATTAAAAATAATATAAAGTAACCTACTTTGTAAAATTAAAATTCGCTTAATATAAATTATATTTTATAGTGCTCGAAATATTTTAAATTCCAAATTGAATTAAAGGTTGCAATTTACAAGAAAGCAAAATATTTTTTAAATAATTTATTAAGTTATATTCAAGTCTTTCTTCCAATATTTTAATTCTTTCAATTAAAATAATACAATTTTTATTCATTATAAAGAAGAAAAAAAAAGAAGACATATTTAGTTAAATTTTATTCATTCAAATGGAAATAAAGTAGATGAGATTTGTTTAAAGGTAACGAAAGAATATCAGTAACATATTATGCCATTTAAGTTGCCATTCATGCCATTTAAGTTGCCAAGTAGAACTAAAAGATGAGATTTATAAGAACTCATTTCATTTGATAAAGTTATATATGTATGTCTTTCCAATTTTTTAATCCTTTCTATTCAAATAATACTCTTTTGAATTCTTTATAAAGAAGGACATATTCAATTACAATTTTAAATCAATCAAATCGATATAGAGTTGAAGATGATTTATTTAAAGGTAATGATCAGAAAAAAAAATTCATTTACAAAATCCTGATTGAAATCCATGAAAAAAATCCATGAAAAAACAGTCCTCATCCTGAGCAAGAAGACGTTTCCGTAGCAGTTTAAACTTAAAACAGTTTCACACAGGCACCATTTCAGCTTCGGATCTGTGTGACGCATCGTTAATTACTTTGTTTTCGCTTCGGGTAAATAATTAGCCGTTACTCGCTTTTTACACGACACAATTACGTCGGCGAATGAACAGAAGGGTATTTGGAGAGATAATTATTTTCCTTTCCGTGCCATCAACGCTCCTTCCTTTGCCCCTACTTCCGGAAAAGAGTGACACTAAACTGTTACTTAGAAAACTGTGCCATTAATACAAGAGGTGGATGAAGACTTTCTATTTGCTTGGAGTTTTTCAAACGAAATTCTTTAATAATTTTCAGATCCATTTTAAATTCGCTTGATAGAAAAAAAATTAAATCTGAATGTATTTTCATTTATTTTTTTCATAAAACAATTTTGAGAACACCAACTTCTAAATTAAAAATTAGTACATGAACAAATATATTAAGTAATTGATGAAATTTAAAAATATTAATAAAAATATAATGATAAATTACAGAGGGTCCTAAATTAATAAAGAATTCATAATGCTCTTACAATTGTTTATGTAATGAAAAATTGATAAATTTATAATAAATTAAGAAGAAAATAGTTTCCATTTTCTTCATCAAGAGAAAAGTGACTCTATAGACAAAATTTGGAGTATTAAAAAGGTATAAAAAATTGTTGTATGTGTGTGATAAAAAGTTCAATGAATTGTTTTAAGGCATGAATAACTTTTCTACCATTATATTTCATTTTTAACATATAAATGTATTTTTGGGCATACACTTGCTGATTTAACACTTCAGAACACATATTTTACATTTCCTTTTTTATATCATAATTTAGTTTACAAAATATATTTTGATGGTTTTTTTTTTAATATCTGTAACTATTTGTATTCGAAAAGACTACAGAATGCGTTATATTGTTACGCATCTTTAATGTTGCTGCTCTGTGTATTTAATTTCCTTGGATGGAATGGAGTAAACGATATTTTAATGGATGCAGAATGTATGTCCTGTCCACGATCCCTAGCCAGAATGAAAATTTATGAATTCCCGACAAAAATTAAAAGTTCTTGAAAATACAATAATTATGGTAATATCTTTATTAAGAACTGAAAGTCGAAGACATTTCTATACCTTGTAATGTAGATTATGAAATCATCACAAAACTAATTCTTTTCAGTCAAATGAATTTTCTCTTAAGAATGTTGATCAAAGAGCAAGTTCTTTAGATGCTTTATTTAGAAAAAGATAATAAATTTTCCTTTAAACATCCCATAATATCTCTATCAGTCTCCTTTATGTGCAGTTTTGTATAACCCCTTGATATATAAATAGTATATAAATAACCTTTTTTACTTTATTTTTGTAACTACAGCATTGCCTTGTTGAATCAAATACATTAACACATAAATAGCAATGCAAGAAAGAGAAATATTAATAATAGTTTAAATATTCACTACACCAAAGAAATGATTCAAGATATTCTGAACAGAAAATATCCGATTTAATCCATTTTGATCATCCAAAAATACCATAAAGCGTATATTTCATTAATTTTTCATACAAATGCTAATAATTAGTATGGCATGAATAATTGTTTTCAGCATGTCTCACTTAATCATCTTCATCGCGAACAATTTAATTTAATCATCTCTTTGGCCAGTCTGCTGTTCTATCTGCATTTCTCAACAAACAGAATTGCCAAAATAAATGAACAGCTATTTTTCAGGGACGACTAATTACCTAGACATCTGATTACTATTTCAGAAGAAAATATTTGCATTGAACAACCGCCAGAAATATAAGCGATTGACTTTTCAGATTTTCGAAGAATTCGTGAGAACTGAAGTCATGATTTAATATCGGCGTTGTTTACTTGGTATTTTAAAAATGTTCCGCTTCTAGGATATTTGAATAATTGCGGAATTGGCTCTTAAATGAATAAGGGAAAGCGTGTTTTGGAAATAAGTAACCCGAGAAACGCTTCCTTAAACATCCCTGATTTCCGCAGGAGAATTTGCAAATCAGATTCTTTTAAGTGCAAAGCGGTAAGAAGATTTTGGGTTTGTATTGCAGTGGAATTTACAGATGGAATGTTTACCATCTGTTTTGAAATTCTAAAGCGGAACTTGAGTTTTCGGTGAAGCCAGGAAATCGCAGCGTTTCATTGTTATTTGCTCATTGATTTCAAAGCTGCTGCATCTGTTTTATTTGTTTTATTGGTGTTTTTTTAACCCGTACAATATTTTAAAAGCTTCAGCAAACATTTGAATATTACATAAATCAGCTGATATATTATTCAATTATCTGCTGCTTAAAGTATGCTTTTACAATATAATATGCTTTTTTTTCGTCTTGTCTCATATGCACTTTTCAGAAATTTCTGTTCTGAAAATCAATAATAACATTTTCAACAACATTGAAACATAAACAGTTCAGTTCAATGATTTCTGTAATAACTCAAATAACAAAGTCAAATATGTATACTATAAGTATTCTTTTTGTAAATAATCGAAATTCCTTTCTAGCAAATGTAGACATTATTTTTTAGCATAAGACAATACTGATGCTACATATATATCTTCACCCTGACTTATTTGGTTTATATTTGCTGCTTCTTGTGTAATTAGCTCTTTAATTCAGGAACTCTTTAAAAGGAAAAGCAAACAAAACATTTATCAGAAAAAAAATCATACTCGTAACTTAAACATGAATATGTTAACCTGAGTTCTTATTTTTAGTTCCAAAGCATCTAGTTGTTACCTTTCCTCATTATGTCGGCATTTTCTCACCGCTCATTCTTTTTTCAGTTTCGAATAAAATATGATTACACATTTTTGCTGTAAACTGAAGTTTCTAAATGAAAACAGGGCATATAACATGATTCCCATATCCAAAGTAAACACCTATATATAAATTATATTTACAATCAGACATTATGTAAAAAATATAAATTAATTAATTGGATTTTCATTAATAAATTTAAATAATATTATTTTCTTCGATCTTTGCCATGTATTTCCAGCTTTATATATGGAAAATGGAGAAATAAAATGGATGAAGGCATTGCATTTAAGAGAAAGTAAATTTCCTCAAAATTTCTATTATTTAATCACTGTTGTTGAATATTTTCATGGAGAAAAATGAGTAATCGGTTTTAAATTTCCTAATCAAAAGAAATTCTAAACACCCTTTTAAAGGAGCTTAATGTAAGCAATTGAATAGCATAATGCATTACCACAATTTTATGTAATTCAATTATGTATAATGACCAAAATTCTTTTTATCAATAAATCTAGTGATCATACATGTTTCGAAAAACAGACAATTATTTGTCAAGTGATTAGGGGATCATCAAAGCAGAGTGTACTAAACAGAAATGTCTTTATGGCATAAAATTTGTGAAGTTGGTTGGCAAAAAAAAAAATGTATTCCGGTATTGTACCAATATGCAGAGAGAGGAATCTATTAATAAAAAAAGTAACATGCGACATCTAAATCAAAGAATACCAATTACTTTTAATTTACTATAGCATATATTCGCTTTATTTAAATATCTGAAATTTTTTTAAAATTTTCTTTTCTCTTTATACAACTCAAGTAAATTATTTCTTCTCTGGATTTTTCTCGAACATAAATTTTGAATTACAATAATCATTATTATTTGAAAGCAGTCAAAGTTTCTTTGGAATATTTGAATAAATATTTAACTATTTATTGATACGGATAATTGGCAAAATAAATATAAAAGCAGTATTTAATTCTGAGTATTATTTGCGTACATGCCATCAGTTTCGAAGTATGAAAAGCTTTAGAGAATAAATTTCGAATTAATGGAAATTCAACAGATTTTGGAGATTTCTAGTAACTGGAAATCAAATTGATGTCTGCGATTAATTGAATTCGTATGTTTAGACATTAAAGAATATGGAAACTGTTCGGATAAGTTTAGGAATTATAAGGGACGCAGTTAAACAGTCTATAGAAATTATTTAGGAAATGACCAATGAATTCACCGTTTATTCTTTGCTCTATTAAACTATTTCCAACTAGTACAACTGAGTGAATATAGATGGCGCTTTAGCATCGATGAAGTACCAGGAAAGAAAATGAAGTTCGAGACAATTACACCATGATAGAAGAAAAACTGGAGGCGGGTGATATTCTATGATCTACTTTGGATGGAAATTTATGGATTAAAAGAGTGTTTGGGGAAATTTAGCAAATTCATAATCAAAATCGTAAACGGGCAAATAAATGAGAAAAGAGTTTGAATTAAAATTTCTCTAAAACATGCACGCAAATATTGGTGTTGTTATAGAGCATAATCAGGATTAACCGTCTCAATAAAGAGGCCTCTATGCAAAATTTTTTGGAACCTCTAAATATTTTTTTTTTAAATATAAGTATAAAAGGATTCAAAATAAAAATCATTCAAACATGGTGCATTTATTTAAATATGCTTATTCCATGATGGATGACTGTAGTGCATAGCATCATAATTAGGAAAATTTAACAATCTATCACGTTTAAAGATTTCTGAAGTAGATCCCAGTATGCCTTCAGCCATATCTTTATCTTTTATCACGGTATGGCATCCAAATTTCTTCCAGGTTCACGATAAAGTAATAATTCAGCTTGGTAATTTTCAAGTGTGGAAAGAAAGTGTTATAAAAGGTTACCAGTTATCAGTGAAAAGTTCACTAAGGTTAGTAAGACTGACACTATGTGAAAATTATCTTGGACTTAACTGCCGTGGTTTTATCATCTAATATTAATTGACATTATCTTATCCTCCTTTTTTCTTCTGAAGTTTGTGCATTTGGCTTATCAGAAACATTTTGAGGGTACCACTATATAAGTCAACGTTATGTAATTTTTCGTTATAAAAATATAAGAGCTAAGAAAATAGAAGATAGAGGTACCCGAGTGCATTGTATCTCCTACTCACTCCTAAATAGTCGGCATCGAACATAAGTTTAGTATTGAAATAGTTTCTGTTAGGACTCCAAGCAAAATAATAATTTCAACAAAATTACTATTTAAACAATAATTTTGATAGAATTATTAGAAGTACAAAATATAACCCTACACAATATTTAGTGTTAATTAATTCTGTGTGAACAGCCCCGCTTCAATCTTTTATTTTTAAGTGAATGAAATTTGTATGCAAACCTTTCACTGTAGACTGACTCAATGAATATATTCCTTTGGAAGTCAGATAATTTGTTGTCGTGCTGCAGCCATCCGGTGTAACTCAACCCGGCCTATTAATGTTCCTTTGTCAAACAAAAGGATTTTCCCCTGGGACTTAATGATCTCGTATCTGATTACAGAAGCTTCCTACATCGAATAAGGATCTGATAAAGTAGCTTAAGTCGCAACTTTTAATTTATTTACCTTGCAGTATATTAACAGTCTGGAAGTTCTGTGTCATTTTCGTTATCTTCAACAGATAACTATACAAGAATCATTGCATCGAAGTATCACTTAAGCAAATATTTTTTAACTCGATTAAATACAATCAAGCAGAATCTTGGCTGAATTATTGATCTGTTCTGTTAAGATTAATATTATGTCTGGGTTATTAAAAACACTTGAATGTTTAACTTTTATACCTAAATGGTTTGTATGTTGGTGATGTATTATGGAATAAATCAAGCCAAGCGCGTTTAATCATCTGAACTGAAAAATTCGTCATTTTATTCTGTCTTTTTCCTTCCTCTTTTTCGGAAATAATATTATGAAAAAATAACCTTTCTATTTTCTCATAGAAACAAATTCTTGTAACCGTAAAAATACTCATATATAAAGCTCAATGTGTGTGTGTGTGTTGGCGCTCTACGGGCCATAACCGTTTGACCTACAGCTACCAAATTTGGTACATGTATACCTTGAAGGTTGGGAATGTGCACCTGGGGTTTATTTTTCCGAATTTTTAATTAGAATTTTAATTATTAATTAAAAACTAACTTTCCCGCCAAAAAAATCTTCCATTTTCCCCACCGCCAACTTTTCCGCTAAAAAAAATCTTCCATTTTCCCCACCGCCAAATGAGTAAGGCTTCAGTTTTTTTGCTCCCAACAGTAATGAGGCTAGGGTTAACATTCTTCTGTGGATTATTTCAAACGATTTTGTTTATTTTCTTAATGATTGATGCATTTAAAATTAAACATTAATTAATCGATCTTTCAGATTCATTCTGAAGTACTTTTGAATTAAAATAAAACAGAATAAAGGAAATTAAAAATTTCTAATCCGCATAGAGTTACCCCAACTGGCGTAGAAAAAATCACGTATTTGCGTTACGTAACTGGCGTTGAAAATTCACGCATGCGCATTGTATTCTGAATTCCGCATTGTGTTGACAATTATTATCAACGGATGCTGTCTGGATTTAAATTATTTTTAGGTTCGTTTTATGCTTTTGTGATTAAAATGTATTTATGTTAGTTATATATTTTTTTGTATATGCTTATAGTTTTAAGTACATCGTTTTTTAAGTAGTTTTTTTAAAACCTGTTTTCAACCGATTATTTTAAACGATTCGTTTTATTTTCTTAGTGTTTGATGCATTTAAAATGAAACATTGTTAATTAATCGATCTGCTCATAATGAATCTAAGAAAATTTTGTTGACAAATTCTTGAGATTAAAAAAGATATTCCTTAGTGCCCATAAAGTTTAAACGCTGAGTGACTATTTTCAGTAATCAGATTATTAAAAAAATGCTTTGTTTCAGTAAAAATATTATTATATTAATTGAAGATTAATTCTTTCCACTTTATTTTAAAGCATAAATTCTACGGGTGCTAACAGAAAATTAGAGAGATACATATTACGTTATGACTGTAGGCCTTTATAATATTCTGAATGAATTTTATGAAAATCAAAATTTGAAGTTTTAAAATATTTTGATGAAGGAGCTATTAAAGTAGGAATTGCATAAAATATTTAATTATTAAAATTTTAACGAACATTAAGATTGGCGAACCGGCTGGTCACCAAAGGCGGCTAGTAATAAATAAATAAAATCAAAAATGGGATGACTAATCTCAACATTTTATTTCGTTTTCATCTATCAAATCATATTTTTTGGAACTATATTTGTCTATTTGTATTCACGATAACTAAAAAACTCTGAAGATAGATGGAATTTGGATTTAAAGCCAAATTTGCGGATTCTTCCCCAATTCTGAATGAGATGTATTCAATGTTCATATGCTTGTTTGTTCGAAGTAAGTGGGCACGAAAACTACAACAACAAAAGGTAAGAAACAAGATAAATAAAATTTGATACAGAAGTTGAGCATCTAAAATATTGATTCGATTCTTATTGACTGACTGTCACACTGGCTTTTACTTACTTGTAAAGGCGATAATTAAAAATGCATTGACTGCATAGGAATATTGAATTTGATATATGATCTTAAAATTAAAAATTTAGTTTTAAGAACATATACAAATGTGCGAATTTTTTGTTTCAATCAATGTAAATGTTGGCGAACAATTGCTTTTCCGGATCAACCACTTATGAGGTGTTGGTGTTGGTACAAAGGTGAAATTGTTTTGAATGTCAAAGGTTACGTAAGAAAATTTGCTGTAACAAAACGAATTACTAATTCTTGTAGGATAACCTTTTATTCATAGATACAAGGAGGTGGAGAGTATCGTTTTGTCTAAAAGAAATACTATAATGGTGGCAAAATTAACTAAGAATTGAAGCTTTGAATTTCATCATTTTAAATGATTTTACATTATTTCAGTAGTCAATTATAAAGAGATGTGACAATGAATTGGCGACAATGGCTTAGAATATTAAAATGCGAAGTTTCATTACTCAGTCAGTTGTGTTCGGAGAGGGAATTATTTTTGTTTAAAATGTTATTGGACAAAATATTTTGCGGAATATGATTAATAATATGAAGGAAATGTACAAAAAAATTGGATTTTTTATTATTTTCAGAATATGCATTTATTGACTCTACAACATAAAATATAAATTAAAGAAATTATAGTTTCTGTCCAGATATAAACTTATTGATTTATATTTAAAGTTCAATCTAATGAGATTTTGTCTGAACAAAATAAGATTGAGATCTTGATTTCTTCAAGTAAAAATAATAATCATTTCCACATTATTAAAGTATATTAAATCTATATACAACACTGACTGTGGCACTTTCTTTTCCTCTTAGCGTATGTAACATATAAAACTGAAAAATTATTTTGTTAAAACTAAAGCATTTACTTTATTTCGGATTAAAATATAGAATCTCTAAATCCTTAGTCCTTACACACTTATTACTTCAGAAGATAAAATCTATTATACGAGATGTCTCTGAAAGAGTTGGCTTGCACAAAGGACCAACAGTGATGAATTATTTTCAAAATCATCAGTTTCTCAAAAAAAGATTTTACACTAAAGTGATGACGCGCTATACATTTGCAGGTTTGTCTTGACTGAATATCAAATCTGTCGAAATAAAATTGTTCATCTACGCTTTGTGATATATATTGAAATTGTGACTTGACGCTGATGTAAGATGTTTGTATGAAATGATTTTTACATTAAAGTCATTTTAATGCAGTTTAATATGTGTACTGAATTGCACAAACTAAATGTGATAAGTTCTATTTGAAAATGTGTGTATTGAATATTTATGGAAAAAAAATAAGAGATGATTTTTATTTTTGTAAATATTCATTATAACAATATTGAATATGCAATATGTACATTCGTATATTTAACAAAAAATAGAATTTTATGAATGACATCTGTTCTACAATTTTGAAACAATAATTCGAAGAAGAATGAATTTTATATGCTTCATTTTTGTTGAAATTTCTATAAATGTTGGCTGGTAAAAATTTTTTACATAAAAATTGTTTTTAATGTATGGCATTTTTAACGATTAAACTGTCTGGGACTCAGAATTTTCTCTCCTTTAAATTTCTTTATATTGAACCAAATCTTGCTTTTCAAAAATATTTTTTAAAAAAAAATATTTGTTAGAAAACCTGAATTTAATTAATGAGAAATATTTACATAAAAATACATACCGTTTATCAAAAGACAATTGCTTGTTTTTGCAATCCGAGAAAATAAGACATTTTATTTTTGTGAAAATAAGGGGAAAAAATCTTTCATGAGCTTTCAGAATTAAATTCCTTTTAAAATATTTAAATAAAAAAAAGCATTTTAGTATAATTTTATTATTTTTATACGAGATATTATTTCTGATGCGATATTATCATGATTTTGAGTTAAATATTAACGAAAATGAATAAAAAAATGAAAGATTTCGATTAAATTGATTTTAGTTGCAGTATCTAAAAAAGGTAGCCTGACTTTCCAAATTGTAATTTGTAGAGTCAAAACAGCAAAATAAACCCCATGGAAATATGAAATAATTTTTAAATTTTTGCGAATATAATAAAAAAAGTAATATTCTACCATAAAATACTTTATGGAAACAAAATAGCATTTTTCATGAAATAATTCTGAGTAACCAATAAAAAATTATTTTACTATGAAGTAAAGTAAATATACAAATAATAAATTTTCACTATATTATTAATAAGAAAATTTTCCTATAAAGTTGATTTTTACAAAAGGCGCCATACTACAAGATTTTGATAAATATAAAAAAGGCTGTTCTATTATAAGATATTGCTTGCAAGGTTAGCAAATGAAGAAATCTTTATTTACTGAAAATTGGACGATAAAAATAAATTACAGAAATACAGCTTTCCATAAAATAAAATGATATGGAGTTGCAACTATTTCAGAGATTCTGCCATCTGGCAATGAAAAATATAAATAAAAGTTAATATTCAAACTAATTGTAAGCTGTTTTTTATCTCAAGTCCGTGGCTTTGAATTAATCTATGAATTTCCACTTCAAAATGCTTCCTATTCAATTTCCGCAACAAACGGATACATCTGCAGAGGAGAAACTTGTGTAATGAATTTCTCAAACAATTAGGAAATGTTATTGGCCCAATTCTGTTATTGAAATTTAGCGCCATGGCGACAAAATTTATTTAGACTCCAAACCTATTTCATTGGACCAAATATTCCTCATTCGACTGAACTGCAAATCAAATGTAAACTCCAAGATCTAATTTACGATAAATCCGGACTACCATTTTATCACATTCAGATGGAAACTCTTCACATGTTTATACGGAAATTACTACGTTGAATGTAATAGAACAAGTACTAAATCAGCTATTATTTCCTCCGATTTAATTAACTATTATTATTTTATATTTTAATGACATTCATTATCGTTCTTTTTGCATAATTATTTTCATTTCATTTTGCTTAATCGTCTAATTTTTTTCGAAATGCAAAATCGAACTACAAAATAACTTTAAATTGTTCCAAAATTCTTGCATATTGTTTTCAAACTTTATGTTTTTATTCCATCTATCGTATAACTATAAAAGTATCTGCCACTTCAATTTTATACAGTTATTGAAAATTTCTATATGAAACGCATTTACAAGGCAAGAATTCCTTTTGCATCAAATAAATATATACTTATTAAAATATGATAACAAAAGATTTAGAAAAACATGTCAGAAACTTTAGACTTGGCGATTTGAGAAATTGAATCAATGATTTTCTGGCAACCTTTGTTAGTACCTACAATTTGAATGAATTTTATGTCGATAGGTAAGTGTTGTAAAATAGTGGCCAACTGATTTCAGTTAGGATTATAAAACCTGCACTTATTAATAACGTATTAAAAATGCTTTTTGTTATTTCAGCCTCATGATTTGAATGTTTGAGTTGAATTCCGATTATTCCTTTTGATTAACTAGGACAAGAAACAATATGCACAAGTCATACTAAAGTGTTGTGGGTTAAATCTAGGGAAGAATTAAATATTTATGAGTTTTATTTAAATATTTCTGAGTTATTATTATTATTATATTTCTGAATGCATCATTTAATCTATAATTTGATATACCATATTGAGCTATCTCTTTATTTTTCGAGTTTTAATTTTTAGATTATTTTTTTTATTACGGTTCTTTTTTGACAAGATTATTTTTCGAACTTTTACACTACTTAACTATCTTTAATTTATTTCGCAAGACTACTTTTCTTTAATTATTAAAGCACATTATAGATCATGTTCGATTAAATCTTAAAACATGCTCTGCTACTTCTTTACGATAACGAAATTCAGGTAATTGTTCTTGTTACGGAGATAGAAAAAATGACATCATTGTCATGATATTTTATCCTCAGAACAATAATCGAATACCTCCGTTAGACAGAAGTGTATTTGGTGCATTCAAAATTTATTACAACCGAGGAAAGAAAAAAAGAGTGCCATGTTCAAATAATAGATGCCAGTTTGTTACCATATATGAAGTGACTAAATTGAGATACTGTTTCTGACTGCAAATAATATTATGAAAAGATTCAATGCTATAGACTATTGATTTTTATCTCATTAAACTGATTATTTTTTTTATTAATGTCGAATTTTTTTGCTGTAACCGACAAGGCATTAATTCATCCATATTTCATACTGATTCAGCAATTGTAGGTTCGGTAGCACAGACTCTGACCGAAACTCTGGCCAATCTAAATATACCACTGACCTCCTCAAAAATGTCCATGGATGAAAAGGGACAGGTAAAGCAAAAAACGGGAAGTTAAATCCAAGGTAGTTTTGAAAAACTAGCTTAAAGACACTGAAATAAGTGCCCGCTCCCCCCCCCCCAAAAAAAATTGAAAAACACCCATAAAAAGAGAATAAAAAAGCCACTCTGCTGCTTTAACAACAACAAAAAAAATCAAAACATGAACCCTGAAAGTCTTAATATTTCTTTTTTTTCATATTATGAAGTTTAGTAGAGATTCTAACCATTCATTAAATACCTACTGTACGAATATTTTTTTTAAAAAAATTAAAATTACTTTAAAAATGACAAACTCTTTTAAACAGATTTTGTATAAAAATTTGAGATTTAATCAAAAATAGCTATCTTATCATTTTATGTGAATACTATTTCTTTTGTCATTTACGTTTTCTTTTATAATAAATTCAAGTCAAAAATACAATAATGTATTGTAGATTTATCTACTGAGTAAAGTTTTGTTAAAAAAATAGTTTAAAATTTTAGTTTTTAAAAATATCTAAGAAAGGCAAAGCTAAGTAGAATTAAGACTGGCTTTTTCAAAGGAATTAAGAGCTTATATATATAAGAAATCAATAAAAAATTAATATTGAAAATCGGCCAGAAATGCAATACACACACTCCTTCACTAATTACAAATTTCTTTTAAAATAGAGTCCAAATTCGTTTATCGATCCGTTCTATATTCCTTGTACAAAATTTCATTTTTAAAGAATATCGTATTATATGAGAAGAAATTAGATACTTCTTAAGTCACCATTGTAAATTGTTGGTAACTATACCTGAGGAGGCGTGATGTTTCACCGCGATATCTCATAACAATCAAGCCAGAAATTTCTTTTCTTAAAGTGAAAGGACAGAAAAATACCAGAAAGTTCTTATCTCAAAAGACAGCACGAGTAGTTTCGGTCACAGTGTAAGAACAAAGAGAACTACTTGGAAAATTAATGACTTTAGAAAATTAAACAGCTTTGCATTAGTGATGGGAAACTGCCAAGAATTTTTATGAAGACATGGAATGAAATTTGCAATAAAATATGTAAAGCATTGAAAAGTGTTAAAAGGAAAGGTTTTGATTTGTTGAGAGTTTTTACCCCGTCCGTTTGACCATTAAGGTATTTAAAAATCATAGATAATGTAATAATGTTTCCATGTATTTTTATCAACATAAAATACTGTATAAATAATTAAGGGAAAACTAATAATACAAAATAATGCAATTAATATGCAAAATAAGAAGCCTTTCATTAAAAAAATCACAGTAGCAATTGTTTATTTTGATGTAACTATATAAAAAAGATAAACATAAAAATGAAATACCTTAACTTTTAGAAAGGCATCGATTATTAATATTGCTCCTTATTTACATCAAATTGAATTCAGTTTTTTAATAGGCTAAAAGTTACCAAATAAAAATAATGAGTTGCACCTGCAATGCAAAAAAAAAAAATGATGCTATAAATTTGTAATTTTGTTATTCAAGAAAATTATAACACAATACTAGAAAAAAACTGATTTGCATTATTGAAATTAACATAAAACAAAAACTAAATATTTTTATTTTGCATGTAATAATGCTAGAATTTTCTTTTCTTTGTTTTACATTTTAGGTGCATTTGAAATGGTTCGATTAATGTTCGAGTTGTCGATTTAAATAAAATATTTTTGGATATTTATTCAAAAATTACATTCACATTCGTACATGCACCTTTTCTTTCAAAATAAGATTTCACTTTTTTAAAAATATCCTTTAATTTCTAAACTTAAATTTTTCTCTTATATTCCAATATTTCAATACCAATTAAACTATTTTTTTGCAACCAAGCATTTTTTCATTAAAGATATTTCGACATACAATTAAACAAACAAGGATTTCATCAATGTGTTTTTAAAGTATTCGTTCACCTCATGAAAAAGCAATTGAATTGCCCTATTTTTAAAAAAATAACAAAGAATTCCTTTTTTTTTTATGCCATTATATTTAAAACATTTACATGGATTCCCTTCGTCATTTGATTTGGATATACATGTAAAAATCTGTCTACCATTATAATTTTTATTTACTTAGTTTTCTATTTTTGACATGTGGCACAACTGTTTTATAAAAAATAAGATTTGAAAACATGTGAGATAATGTAAATAGATTTGTATTTTAATAAAATGGGTTAAAAATAGAAAAAAAATGGCTATTTGCGTGAAAAAATATCAGTTGCGTCCTTGTAACTGGGAGATTTAAAATTAACAATAACAGGGACAAATTCGAAAGTGTTGCTCCTTCAAATTACTATTTTTAACGGAGCAATCTTTTTTATTTATTTATTTGCAAAGTAATGGACATTCGGCGATCTGACGCTTAGCGGATAACGAGATGAGGTGTAGCTGAAATGTACATTTGGCGGTTAAGATTCATTTGCATTTTTACATACATTTCGATAATTTTTTTATTCAAACGTATTGAAATGAATTCAAATAGATTTATTGTTACATTTGTTTAATAAATAAACATAATTTTAGTATTTTGTTTTTGTTCTCCAGTAATATAAAGTACAATATAATGTCAATAACTGCGTTACTAATATCCCCTTTTCAGAATTGTCAGTAATTAGAAATGTGCCAACCCTAGTCAATAACCTAAGAAAAAGATGGGAAAATATTCTGAAAAATAAACTTAATTCAAAATATAACCTCCTGGGTTATATTATTATTGTGAATACCCGTAATATATATACAATTTATTTTGACGGAATCCTATAATTGTTATAAAACCTGCAAGCAAAAGAGACCTTGCCACAGATATCATTTCTGGTCTAAAATTTATTTAATTTACTCTAACAGGAACTTTTCTCTTTACAATTGCAAAAGCTCATTTTCTTTGACTTCCAAAAAAGAGAAATGACTAGTTAATATGACCGGGAGGGCCATATTAATTTCATTGTGAGAAATTCATCTCGGCAGTCAACGTATTAAACTTCATTTTCGGAGTTCTTTAGGAATGATTCAAACTATTAGATTTCTCTTTAAACTTTCCAAAACTTTCTCCATACTCTCTAATAAACACTGTTTATGCCAAAGAACACTTACATGGCATTGACGTGCAATAGTTGCGCAATATTAACTTGGCGCGCGGATTTAGCCTTTTTACTGAATCTATCGTGTCATCCTTGGCGATTAATTCCTGGGATGCTTTAATAGTATCCGGAAATCAAATTTGTGTTTTATCAAATCACGCTTAACCCAACCGGTTGAAACTACATTTTGACTCAGAAATGGACTTGTAGTCAAAAACTCCGATATCAAATTTGATATATTTAAGTCATTACGTTTTTGAATCATCGCGTTTACTTTTTTTCTGCAAATGCACACCGACAGACAGTCAATCTGTAGTTGAATTTAGCTCAAAATATGACAAGTGTCTATACTATAGATGTTAAATAAGTGTATCCGATTTTATCTGTCTAGCTCTCTTAGTTTCATAATTAACTTGTTAACTTATATTCCAACTGCAGGGCAGACGGACTTCCTCTGAAAAGAGTTTATTCAAAATAGGATAGGAATCTTGTAGCAGTTTTTCTGTCTATGTTTTCTTTCGGATGAAAAATGGCACGCCTGATTAGGTACGCATCCTACAGTTCATTGAGATTGTTATTAGAATGTGATGAGTTGCTGTTCTGCTAAGGTACGAGCATTAATGTCTTGTCTGTCATATTTTGTGTGAAATATGATAATTAAAGAAATGTTTCCTAAACACACGTCATCTTGCTACCATTGTACTTATCATAACGATCTTCATTCCATGACAATCTGAAAATTTTGAATAAAGCCGTATATTATATTTCAACAGTTTAGTTCAAAGCATTTTTGAATTATCTTTGCCACAGAGAGACAGAGGGATGGATATTTCCCAAAAATGGGGTTTTTCGAACTAGGGGGGGGGACTTCAAAACGTGGAGATTCGTCAAAATCTCGAGTTCGAATTTTTTGACGGTTACTACACTTTTTTGTATGCTAAGTATACAAAAAAGTAAAGAAAGAATTCATTTTTTATAAGTATAAATCTCCAATAAAAATATGGATGCACAGTTTATAGTAAAAAAAAAAAAAAAAATTAGAAAAACAGATTATTTGAACAATCTGGAAAATTTCAAACAGTAGTCAGTAGAAGATGTTACCATGAATTCACATTCCTATTTCGTCCAAATGGGCATTATTTTAAAATATTTTAACGAAATAATCTTATTCAAGGACTTTCAGAACTACATTATTATTTTTTTCTACTATTAAAAAAAACTTCGTCTATCTGATAATACTTTAGTATAAATCACATTTCTTTATCTTTATTAGTTCTTTTTATAAAAAGTTTTTATGTCTGGTGGATTCCAATTGATGCAGTATTTTCAAACATCAGAACTATCTATTTTTTAATTCATTTGTATAAAATGCGTTTATTTCGTTTTGCATATTCATTTCTGCATCTTGTTCTGTCAATTGTTTTCTTTGATAGATATGTTTTTCAAGGCGCACCGGATTCACAAAAAGTGGAAAGTAATAACACGTCTCTCCTTTTTTTAAATTATCGATCGAAGTAAAATATGTTAGATGGTATTTTATAACAATGACAATACTGATCAAGTAAACAAATAAAATTTCTCATAAACTTACATTACCGCTATACGAATGTAATCCAATTTTTTGTATGAAAAAAAATCGCTTTCTCGTTACAAATCGAATAACAATAACGTTCCATTTCACGAGCATTAACAAAACTAAAAATCATCCCTTCAGGAAATAGGTTTTGAAATCTCTTCTTAAAGATTACGTGTGTTTCACTGAATAAATAAATACATTCCTCTGCATTTCGTACATTTTCAAAAGTTTTATGAAGTAGATGGTTTTGCACAATTTATCCTTAACGTCGTTTACTGTTTGCTGTTGAAGAATAATAATCCTTATAAATATTTTACGAGATAGAAATTCCTATTTCTACAAGATTCATCCATTTCCTGGCGAATGAAATACTAAAACAATGAACATCTTCGATTCAATAATGCTTTTTAAATGAAGAAAGGATGATGCACTTTATTTTATACATCAAGAAATACCATTCTTTGAACACTTTCTATAAAGCATCTAAATCGAATTGTTGTTTTGAGTGTAATTCTGAAAAAGTACTACAGTATCTTTAAAGTATTGATAATTACGATTAGTAACGAATTTAGCCGAATAACATTGGAGCCGAATTAGGACCGAATAACATTGGAGCGCCTCCAACTTTAATCCCAAATTACAGCTTTCGTTTGAGCACCTCGTTAGCCTACGTATCTTGTTAAAAATTATTCATTTAGGGATTCGATGTAAACAAAAACTATGTTATCTAAGAGCATTAGATGTTTTTTTTTTAAACAATCTTTCAAGATCAGAATTTTTATATATTATTTATCTAATAGTTCATATATACTAAACTTTCTTAGAGGAATATCTTTAAATTATATTAATTTTTTGTACATTAATCAAAATTACTTTCATCACCTATTGGCTGAATCTCTTAGCTGTTTGGAATTTAAAATATCAAAATGTCACCAAACTTTTTGATAAATTTGGCGAAAATTCGAAAAACTCGCCAAATAATTGTTTAAAAATGCCAAATTTTTAATATTGAGTCTATGGAGAAATTTCAGTTTTGGCTTGAGTCATAAATAAACACTGGCGCTATAAGGTGACTTTTGAAGGTCCCATGGGACTAATGTTAAGGATTAAAACTCTAAAAGGATTAAAATTCTTTTTAGTTTTTTAAAGGTAACTTTTATGTTGTTTTCATTTGATGCAGAGATGTTTTGAGTGATTAAAAGTCTTGTTATTGCATTTTCAAGCTTTTTACTTGAATTCTACAATGGATAGTGTTCTTATTGCAGTCTATGATGATTTTGAGGATCTTTCCTTGCTAATAACTTTTGAAGCAGTAGTTGGGTTTTCAAACTCTTTTCACCTTCGTGCAGAGAAAAAAAATTCTTCTTTTATAACAATAAATAATTTTGAAGATGAAGTAAAATTTTACAAGATTTTGGAAGCATCGGAGGAGAGCGATAAAAAGTATTGTTTAACGTTGAAGAGTCAAGCTTGAAATTTTGAAGAAATTTCAGATGACTCTATTTAACTATACATCAAAACAGGAAACGATGTCCATTCGTTTTTAGTCTCAACAATATGGATAGTAAAAAATAAAATTTTTATTTAGAAAAGAAATTACAAGCTAATGGTTTGTATATAAATCTTGAGCTAAACTTTGATATACAGTCATTGATATACAGACTTGCGAGAGTGGCAATGTTTCGGTGACGCTTTAGTTACCGTTACGCTATTGCTGCCGTTCGCGCCACATGCAGCCATTTCGCTAAAATTTGGCGATAAACTATTTTTTTTTGGCGAAAATGACTGTATATCAAAGCAGTATCAAATCTTGTGAACACAGAAAAATATGTAGTTGGCTCGTACATCGTATGATGAATCCGCTGGTACGAACACCAGCTTAAACTGCCACGTCATCTTGATGAAAGCAGGATCACCCCATATTCAATAATTTGATGGAAAAAAAGAAATAGAGCTATTTAAATACGTTTCGCTTAAGTTAATAATGGAAACTGCAAGATAAATCAATAAATGAAGTTAAGAATATTCATGTGATGACATTAAAAATATTCTATTAAAAGCACCTCTAATGATAAAATAAATAAGTTTAGCCAACTATGTTACTTCAACCATGAAATGTCATTAAGTTTTAAAATATTAATAAAATGCTGAAACTTAAAATAATGTTTGCCGTTTTATACCGATAGTTGGGAAATATTAATGACACAATTTTTTTACGTTAACTTAAAGAACAATAATTTTTTTAGTGATAATAATCACATTGCAGTATAATCTTTTATAATTCAACAAACCCTTCAAAATTAATTTTAAACACATTGTGTAATGAATAAATTAAAAGTGAATTATGGTTTCATCAAAAATGCCAATTATAGATTTTGCATTTTTAATGATGTTTATTATTATTATTTATTTTTAATTAATATTTTCTAAATTTCTAAATTTTGGTAAAGTCTTTGTTAAGAAAGCCACAAATTCAAATATAATACATATTTTTTGTTCAAATCTGTGATATTTTTTCTCAATATATCCTACAGTTTTTGAACTATAAAATAAGCAATCTATTGACTTTGAAAAAAAAATGTACAACAATTTTACATTTTTATAAAACGATCAGAAAAGGAAAACTTCATATCATTTATCACTAGAACTACTTTATTTAAAAAATGAATAGAAAGGCAGTTTGTTTTTTAGTTTAGGAAGTAGGCAATGTTTTTTCTTTTTGCAAAACTTTTGAAGTAGAAGACTTTTGATTAAGCCATATTACTTCCAATTTTCAAAACTTTTGATTTTAATTGACATCGTCTTATTTCATAAATAATTTTTTCAATCCATTTTCTGTTGAAATTCGAAAATATAATTATTTCATAACATTTTACAAATAATACACCCCGAAAGTTGTCGTACATCTTCAATAAAGAAATCTCGAAAATAATGTTTTTTTTTGCATTGAAATGGCTTGAAATTTCAGCAATTACTAGAAGCTAAAATTTGTTTTCAAGTTACAAGCCATTTATATAACTTTTTCCTATATCTGATCATCTGATAAACAGTTATAATTTTTAGAGAGAGAGAAAGAGCTATAATTTTCTGTATCAAATTTAAGATTCAGCTCGAAAAGTTAATGTACCATCTTATACGTTTTTTTAAAAATTTAGCATCGTATTTCTATTCATTCAATTTTTTTTTAAATTTCTTGTTTCGATTTTTAATTCTCGATTTAGATGTATACAATATGCAAAAAAAAAAAAAAAAAAAAAAAAAAAACATTGCAATGTATACAAAACGAAAATACAGCATTCATTCGAAATTTCAATCTCAAAGCTGTTTTAAAATGTTATGTTTTAGACCTCCTAAATTTGTAAAAATGTCTATCTCTTCGCCAATATATATATGAACACTATAACTTAAAAATAGAATGAATAGATTGAATTTTTTGTGCAGCGCTTCCACGAAAATTGGAAAATAGATTTATATAAAATTGTGAATAAAATTCTTTAGAGTCCGTTTATCTAACTTCAAGTATATCAGATACACGACTGTTGAAAATTTCAACTAGCTGAAAGAATATTATTTTAATTTATAGCAAAATAGTAGAAGTGTTTGAAATTTTAGTTACAAAAATGTATATTCGATTATCTTTACTATATTCAAAGCTAGAAAGACAAAGAGAAATATGATGGATAATATTTTTTGAAGAAATAATGTCTTTTTTAGTACTTTTCTTATATTTAAATTTAGAGCACTTTATTTTTGGATTGCAATTTAGTAAAATTTTAACATAAACATGACATATTATGGAATTTGATGGAAAATTTACAAAAAAAAAATAATGCCTCATTTCCGTCAGATAAAACTTTATAAAACCCTTGAATTTATGTGAAGAATTAAATAAATTATTTTCATAGTTCTGATAAAAATTAAAAGAACTTGCTTTGTATACTAAGTAAAACTTTGGTCTCCTATTGAATGTCCTTTGCCAGAATTAAAATTATGGTTTGGTTTGAAAAAATTTCATATTTTATTATTCTTTCGTATGGCGTAAATTACTGAATATTTATCATTTACTGAACTAATTTAGGCATTGATAAGTGCATTTAAAAATATTTTTTCTTTGTTGAATTGCTGTAAAATTTTTATTGTATTGTTAATTAATACATTTTCTTCTAATTGTACTGATATCGTAAAATTACAAGCTGCTAATGATTTTGAGCCAGAACTAGATCTCTAAATATTAGAATAATACATTTATGCTCTTGATTAAATAAATAATTTTATAATTTAAAATTTATTTCCTAAAAACAATTCTCTTCAAAATTACTATGGTGCATGGTAACTTGATGACAAAGTTTCTTCACTTCGGGGCCTCTGGTTTCGTGGTTTGAAACTCAATCCTATTGAAGAATCGTCTTATAAATGGATAAATAATAAATCCATCAGGACCAAATATCATCTCGTATTTTGGTGCTGATGCATGGAGAAAGAGGTGCTTACTCAAGTGTCGTCTAAATTATCTTATAGTGGCTTGAAATTATAAGGTATACCTCCTATATAATTCAAGAGTTGCTTCAAAACAACAAACTAGAAAACTAAATTCAAAAAATGTAATCTTAAGTCTTAGAATTTTAAAAAATGTTCATCATTATGAATAATTGTCATCAGCTAAAAAACTTTAATTGCTAAGCTTTATTGATCAGTTTTAAAATGTTCTTTTAAAATAATCGTGCGTGTTCTAACGTCTTATGATGATTTTTCTTCAATGATTCGATCTAACTTATGTGTGATTATATTTGATTAGAGTATTCATTTACATCCTAAATGATGCTATTATGATTTGTATTCTATACTCTTAGAAATGTTGAAACTGTTCTTTTCTAGCCATCCAAATTCTAGTAACAACACAATAGTAGTACATATTGTTCGTAAATTTCCAACAGAAAGCTTTAAGCTTTAAATATAATTGCTATGAGCTAACAATGGAAATAAATAATCATATCTTCTAAAACAATTGTGTTACAATAATTGCCTTTTTACTATCTTGTGAGTCAAAAGATTACCCTTTTAACTATCAGTTTCATTTTTCTAAGAGTTTTAACACTAATTTTAAATTTATTTGGTACACAATGTTTTTAAATGTAATGATGTAATACAAACTCATCCATCCAAACATTTAATTACGAGCTTTTGTCAATTAATTAATCCACATTAAGTTTTTCACTTCCACTTCTATTTGTTAATGCACATACTTTTCAATTTACAGAAAATTGCTTCAATTGATTTTATTACTTTCAATTTCATAAAATACTATGTGAATCTTTTTTATTAATTATCGGTATTAATCATTTAAAAGCTTAAATAGTCAATAATTTAGGCGAACACTATAGTCACTAAAAGGGGCTAGTGTTATAAGAAAACAATAACATATTCCAAATTAGATTATTACCACAAATGCCACATGCTTATAGCAGGTTTTTTGTGCCCATTTTTTGAATGAAAAATAATTTCTACTTTTTGGTCATTAATAAAAGCGTGTTCTTATTTTTTTTTTTTAATTCAGTGGTCTATTTAATCATTTTTCTGTGGGATTTAACAATGATACTATAATTTAACAGTTATACCAATTCAACATTGTTACCATAATTTAATAATGATACCATAATTTAACAATGATTCCATAATTTAACGATGATACCATAATTTACAATAATACTACAATTTAACAATGATGCCAATTTAACAATGATACCAATAACTAGCAAATTGTCTTTTATTTTTAATATATTTTTGAAAACTAAATATATTTATATGTAAACACATTAAAAGGACAAAAATCATTCTTTGCTCAGACTCTTTGTGGGAGAATATCCCCATCGAAAAATAGTTCTGAACATGTTGCTGCATATCTTTTATTTCTGGCCTCGAGTTGTCACTCTGAGTTTTCCACCTTGTGACACCAATAGTGGATGGTGAATACAGAATGGGAGGATATGCATAACTTTGGAAGGTTCTCGGAAGAGTTTGTTTCGTTCGTGCTGTTGACATTTTGCCGTATGACCCTCCTGTAACTGTCAACCACCTGAAAAGAAGCGAATTGCCTTTCTGTCACGAAATTCTGTTGCCTTTTTTCTTGATATTTGTCATTTTTGCCCGTCTTGATCCAGGCAAAATATCACAAAAAATATTTTCATGAAATGAAATGTTCGAGGGAAGTTGAAGTGCTCGCTCTTTTATGTTTGTTTTCGATATATTTTACATTTATATGAAATGCGCGATATGAAAAGTTTTCAATAAAAAGACCCCTTTATTTGTTTATATCTTTCCAAAGTTTTCAGTGTTAATAATAATGCTTTTGGTTTGTTTATTTTATTTGACAGAAGATATTTAAATATTTATATTTTACTGAAATGTTTTTCTGAGTTCCTATTCAAAATTAGCAATAAGCATTTTAATTCATTTTTAGCATTGAAATTTTTTTGTAAACTTTCAACTGTCAATAACAAAAATAACTTGATAGAATGTGATTTGTTTTATTTTATTTTACTAGAAAGCTTTTTCTGGTAAGATTAGTTATGGAAACAGATTACAATTACAATTAATTGGTTGCTTTTGAAGAAAAAAATAAGACGCAAATATAGAACAGTTTATGATTTTGAAGAAATTTCCTAATCTTTATTTCTTATCCATTAAAATTAGCATTTCAATCAAAGAATAAAATATCCTAAACTTACTTAATTTTATTATAATCATTAACGTTGTAATAAAAAAAATATGCTATATATTTTAGAAAAAGGTGTTAAAATAATACATAAAAAATTAAAATTTATTGTGTATTTATTTTAATACCATGATTGAACTTGCTGTTTATTTAATAAAAAGGAAGCCCATTTAATAACCTAATTTCCATTTGCATTACAATTTTTAGTAGTATGTTATCATTATGTTCAATACTTATTTTTGTTATTTTAAATAATAAATCAGATTCAATCAGAAATTAAATTTTATTTATTTTTTTAAGAAACGGTGAAAGGAAGAAAATATGATTTTTTAAAAATACGATGTAATAAAAATTTTTAAAAAATTCATTATTTTGATGGAATCTTATTTATATCCATGGCCTCTTAATCGAAAACTGAATATGCTATATTTTTGTGATTTTTTTCAATATAATAAATTTAATAGATGCTTTTTTTTCTTCAATTTCATCTAGTATAATATGCATATATATTATTCTTTTGTATAGTAATAGTATTTTGTAGTGTTCTTAGTTTTTAAACCAATTTTATAGTTTTATAATGTAAAGCGTCTTTTACATAATGCCCAAAAAGTATTTTTCGAATTCTGGAAAATTTGAAAAGTAGAGATTCTTCATAATCTTGAATTCGAATTTTTTGACAATGACAATACTTCTTACATTATAAAGCTTATATATTAAAGTTTAAATTAATTATTAAATAAAAAGTAAAGTAAAAACATTCTTCTTTTATTTTTATTGTTAAATATTTTGTGTACAAAATATTGTACTAAAATTACCAATTACTAAAAATATTGTAAATTACTAGTACATATATTAAAATTTTAGACTCTTTGATTTATGTAATTTGTCTGTTAGTTATATGAATTACCATTTTATCGAGAAATAAAACACATCATGACGATGTGAAACCAGGTTACAATTATAGTGCACAAATATTTATTTATTTTCAATACCCTATTATTTTACATTTTTATTTATGCGAATTCATGTCGAATAAATATGATCTTGTATATAATCTAATGAATTCTGAAATCGTTTCTTTACATAATTGAAGTGGTCTGCCTTACCCAGGCATTGCGCATTATAATATTAATCTTATAATTGCTCATTTTAGATTCACATTTCTACATATTTTTAATTTAGCTAACATTCTAATAATTTAGCGCAGTAAATTTGTAAAACAATGTTTGTGTTATTTATTGATTATAACTCATGATTGCACAAAATATTATTTAAGCATTATAATATTATTTACTCATTATAATATTCGGTGGTTATAATGAGTGATAAATACAGTGAATTTAATGAAAAATATATAAAATCTGCTCATTTATTGTTAAAGATATGTTACTGTTATTTTATTATTTTAGAAATCTAAGATTTTTTTTTACAAAACAATTTATTTGACCATGTATCCTAATAATATTTTTTTAATCATCTGGCTTGCAGCCAATTGATGAGGGTTTCTAAGGCGACTAATTGGCCTCAATCAGAAATTTGCCACTGCGTAAATGTACTATTTCAAAACTGTTCATTTTCCACACACACACAAAAAAGCGACTTGTTATTAAAGCTACCTAACACAAATTCTTTTTACGTATGGATCTTATACTTTTTTTGAAGTTTATACTCCGATATTCATCACTCGCTCCTGATCTTGAATTTTATATTTGAGATATTTTAAATTAGAAAAAAGCGCAACCAGCCACTGCTTATTTTTCTTTTTTTCTGTTTACACAGAGCAGAACATCCTTATACTAAGCAAAAAAGCATATATATAGTTTAGGAGTAAAACTAGAGTAAATATTTGTTTTTAATCATCGAGTATAGTGCTACCAAAAGTTTTTTCTTGGAACTGGTTCTTTGGTGAAAAACTATTTTGGGGGAAAAAGCATAGAACGTATGTTTCTCAATAGATGGGAAAAATACTTCCTAGACGAAAGTAAAAAATAAAGAAAAAAAAAAACAAGTTAACCATGTTTTTGTCTGTAACGACTGAAAAAAAATTCCATGGTACGAAGAACGCTCTTTTATTTTCAAACTTTTCGTCGACCATAAACGTGCCTCTTGGCGTTTCTATCGGAGTATTCGAATGTTTTTGACATAGATTACCTCAAAACTCCTCTCTTGCATCAGTCAGAAGACTTTTATTCAGAGATTCTCAAATCAAACGTAAATGAGAGAAAAAAATCAAATTAGATTATTCAAAATATATATAACAGGAATTGTTCAACATATTTAAATGTCATCTTTCGAAAATAAATTCTAAAAATAATATTGATTGTTGAAAAAAGTTATTTGTGAATTTCAATTTATATTTTGATATTTGCTTGATTTTCAACAAAATTGAACTAAAGAGTAGGAGGTTCGATGTGATTCCTTAATGTGACGCGAATAAGCTTGCACATATGAATAATTTTTACTAAAATTTTGCTTTATTATTATATTTTAAATGTATACTTTGGCGATAAGTTTTAAAAAGATAGAATACATAAATATATGGCAATATGATATGGATTGTAAATTAATTTAATGCAAATTTAGTACATTTATTCATTTTATAAATATATATAAAATTAGAGCCAATTTTTATAAATAAATATTATCTTATTATATTTTATAAACATTCCATGTTTTATTCAAATAGAAGTTGTGAACGCATGCATTTAAAATATGAAGGCTACTTTTTTTCAAGATCCGGTGGACTATGAAAAAGGACAAATGCTGAGAAAAAGAACTTATTATCAAAAGTGAAGTACTTTGCTACCAGTGACATAAAATGGACTTTGATGTATCTTTTTAAGCATTAATTAGTCTTTGAATTTTCATTTAAAGAAATAATAGGGAGTAAAAATATCTAAATGCTGACCCGCCCAAGTCATGATTTCAGAATTTTGGTTGGTTATGGTTTTGTCTCAGATTCCAGCAACGATTTGTCTTGAATAGTTTGAACTGTTTTTTGTAGTAGACAGTTTACTGACAATATGCTAATTAATTTACCATGTTAAAACTATAAAAAATTGATTAGTAAATTTGATTGATTGGTTAAAATTTGATAAATTGGTAAGCAAAAAATTTCTCGCAACGGTGGAGTCGATGGAATTAAAATTATAGAATGTGAACCAAATTATAAAGTTTTTTTTTAAAATAGTGTTTACGAAACATTTTATAATTTTCTTGAATTAAAATCTTAAATAAAGATTCCTCATATACTGTAAAGCAGTTTATGTTTCAAAATTAGGTAAAAAAAAATTATTATATGTGCCATTTTGCATACCACTAAAAATTTCACATCTCACTGTGTTTGAATATACTATGTTTTTCTATTTTAGGTGATATTTGAATATTAGGATTTATACACAAATTTATAACAGAAAAAATTTTCCCTATTAGCACAAAACACAGTAAGCATAATTGATTCCTGTATCTAATGAGCATATTTGATTCCTGTATGTAATGAACATTATTGATTCCGGTATCTTACTCGAAATGCAAAACACTAGTTAAGCGAAACAATTATTTTTTTTTTCTACATTAATCAATGTAAAATAGAACACAATGTCCCATACCAAAAAAAAATATTCAAATAAGTTTAAGTTTTGTGATTTATAATCTATAATGCTTGTTTTTTTTCCTCAAGACAGTTGTCTGAAATTATTTGTCTTTAGCTGTGCTTCAAAATTTAATGGAGGTGAGACATAGCTTTACTACCTGATTAACCCATTAAACGCCAAAACTCAAAATTATTATTTGTTTTCGATGCAAACAATACAAGTTATTCTTTTGACCACTTATAATAGTAATTTAATGTAAAAATAAGGAAATTGCACTTTCCTTTAAAAATAGAGGGTGTAGCGTTGACGCAACGTCAGCGGAAAAGAAGTACGGATGGTGATCGTTATCACCGAGCACTACTCTAAATTTTCTTCACTTTTTAAAAACTAGAAATTTTTGTGAGCTTATTAAAGAGTGTAAAATAGTCAAAACATTTCTTTGAAAATTTTAATTTATTAAAAACTAACAAATAAATGTAGTTGACAAGCTTATTATGTAAGAATAAGGTGATATAAATTTCAAGTATGATATGTTTCACTACAATTGTGGTGCAAAGCAACTTCACAAACATTGCAGCGATAAATAGTTTGGCTGTGGCAATACTTGCAACGCAGTCTTCTACTGTCTGAAGACTTAACAATAAAATGTCCTTCGGATATTGGTTTTGTAAGGATGAATTTGCTCGGACGTTCTGTAGCTGATCTTTTCTTATTTATCTCACTAACCAAGGGCGTCTGTAACAGATGAAGCACAACCTCTCGTCTAAAATCCAACAGTGACTTTTTACTTCCTTCTTCAGAAAATCTTGATATTCTAAAAGCATTTATTAGTGCAACATCGATGAAATTTGAAAATTTCGGCCACCACCATCTTTTGCCACGGACCTTAATTCTGTAATTGGAAACAAAATTGTCACACAAATTTACACCACCTATTTTTTGATTATATTGCTCAATGCAGTGAGGTTGGGCTACTAATATTTTCTTCTTCTGATTTTTAGAGTATCGAGAAACATTTTTTAGTGGTTCAATTTTTCCAAACGTTGACCCCATTGTCACAACAGAGTTGTCGTTCCACCGAACAACAAGTATCTTTTTGTTTTCTTCATATTGAAAAAAAAAAAAAATTGAAAATATTTGCACTAGTTTTATTTTCTATGATTTGTTTGATACGATAAATTGAAGCTTTTTCTTCATTTTTTTTGGTTGAGGCCTATCAATTGGTTCCTTTCTTGTCCATCGTAATTCTTCCTTTTTCCGTTTTTTTTGTTTTTGTTTTTTTAGCAGAACTTTTGGGATTATCTAACTTCTTCTTTACATGAACTGCAACATCCCCTGCAGTATTTCTTGGTAAAACTTCATTATCGTTATTTAAAATATTTTCATTACCTTCTTCTTCATCACTAGCATCTGCTGTTTCTGGAGGTACGACAAAAATATCGGTTTCATCTGCATCTTCGTCATCGGAATTTTGTTAGAAAATTTTTTCCAAAGCTTCTTCTAACGTAAGATATATTGTTCTACGCATTTTTAACCACATAGGATAAAAAAGTTACTACTAATAAGACACATGGTACTGAAATGAAATCTTTCAAGAAGGATAACAATCTACCCCCTTTCCGCTGACGTTGCGCGAACTCAACGCCTGTTTTTACTTTCCCCTCCTCCACCACAGAAATACCTGCTTTGTGGAATGTACTGACAAAGAGTGACTTTGGCTAATGTATTTCACAACCAAACCCCAATTTGTTTTTAATTTTTATTTTTCTAAGAAAAAATGAGTTTGGAAATTTCAACAAAAAAAATGCTTAAAGTAAAACATCGATTATTAGGTGTAAAATAATTTATTCAAGTCCATTTTTTTCACTGATTTGATAATAGTGCTATTCTTAAACATAAAACTGTAATTTATTCAAAAACTTGTTTCATCGTTATTTTTTTTATATTTATTTATATTGACCGTTGCGTCAACGCAACACCAGCGGTTAATGTGTTAAGGTGATGTTTCTCAAACGTACCACGAAATAGTTTCCTATGCTTTCAACAACTTCCTTTCCTTTTTTTTTACTGGATGATTATTGCTCTGCTATATCTCTTATTTCCTTCTTTCGCAACTAAATCTTATCCGCAACATTTTACTATTAATGTAACTTCATAAGCTCTTCTGTAGTTCTAGTTATATTCTTCAATGACATCGTTGTTCTCCACTTTTAGACCTTTAACTCTAACAGCAGAAACACAATTGTGTGGATTATTACTTCACAGACACTTGCACAAGCCTACTAAAATCGCGTTCGACAAAGCTAACTTCTTCCACGAAGAAATAAAGACTGTCTTCAAATAAGTCTTTAACTCAGACTGATGCAGGACAATTCCGCATGTGATTCTCAGCTCTTTCTGCGAAGGATCGCTCGTTAAGAAAGCGTTTTTTAAACTTTTTGTTTTCCTCTTTATGCGAATCATACGTTATGGGAATATTTATTAAGCGTGGTTTAACTCTAATATATGATACCTCTGTGATGATGTCCAAAATTGAAAGATTCCATCAATGTCATAAAACTATCATAGAATCTCTTACGATATTAGGATATCATATTATAAATAGTGCAAAAATAAATTCATCATCTTGTTCCTTGAATTGTTACAAATTATGTTTGTTACATCTACCGTTCTTATACTTTCATTGCTTTTTGGAGCGAAGACAAAGAATAATAAATGTTAAAGACATTATTCTTTTGCTCTTTCAAGATGAAAAATGTAGGTTTCTTTTTCGATGGATCAATATTTAGTTACAAACTTATGGATAACTGTCACAAAAATTAAAAAGGAATTTCTTTTTCATCGCTTCTTATATTCAGAAAAGTCTTAACCTCAATCATTCGTCGAATTGTTTTCTGAAATATGTGCTGGTTGCCAATTATTTGAAGTTAATACTAATAATAAATTACAATTTTTTTTATTTTTATTTTAGTCTATTTTATTTATTATTAAAATCATAGTATTGAAAAATACAACTCAGGAATATGGAATGAATTAACCGTCATGGAATTAATCAGTCAGACATTAACATAAAAACACCTGACCTCTTTATACACTAGTTGGAACTGTTTGCATTTGACAGTTCAGAACTGACATCTAGCTTGATCTCTTTATTCTATTTCTAACACATAACGATCTATTGTATTATGAATTAATCAATACAAATATAACCACTGAGAGAGAGACACGCAGAAATACTTGACTTCATTTCTGCTCTAGACTGGTACCTATTATTTTCCTACAATTAAGATCCGACATCTGACTCCTGTTCCTTATTATAGATTGGCACATTAGGATCTGCTCTGGAATGAATTAATCACCAGCAAAGTAACCAATCAGACAGACATAAAAGATGTTTGAAAATGAACGCAAGATTTGAATTTACCGCCATTCATGCAGTAAAGTGTTGGCAATCCTATTAAAAAATCATTTAGAAGCTGATAGTTTAGAGTTAGTAAATATGGGGCGTTACACACTAGAACAACATGTTAACGCAAGATTAGAATTAAATAAATAACAGGGTTTTTTCCCTTTACAATTTTATATTTTTATTGAATAGTAAAGTGCACAGGATAGGGTTATGTATGGAAAAACACATAAAGCAAATGGCCTCCACAGCTTTGATGGCACATACTACTCTTTTTCGAAATTTTCCCATGACTATTTTGTATAAATGTGGATGAATTTAGTCGATGCAGAGTTCAATCTCTTCCTTCAAAGCACACGTTCTTATAGGCTTGTTGGCACAGACCTTTGACTTCAAATAAACCCATGAAAAGAAATAAAATGGTGTTAAATTCCGCGATCTAGGGGGCCAATTCTCAAATTTTCAAATTGTGTCCGCCAGATTTTCATTATTTTTGAAATAATGTTCACCAATGAAAGCACGTTGCTCTATCGTGTAACATTCCATTTTTACTAATTCTAAACTATTAGTTTTTAAATAATTCATAGAGTTGCCTGCAGTTTACTCCATGAATAGTGGTAAATTCAAATCTTGCGTTAATTTGTATCATCTTTTATAAACATTTGGTCTCTTTCGTTTTAAGCTCATATCGATTGCATTCCTGTAAATGGAGTTCCTTTATACTATGTCTGCGCATGCTAATCTAGTTGTAGGAAGAAGCGAAAGCTTTTCAAACGAATGATTTAAATAATCTCATTCAATCATATAAATTCTTTGGTAGCCATCACGATAAAATACAATATATAAAATCTTTCTTATGCTGAAAGAAATATAAAAGCAAGCCTCATTCCCAAAAATAATTTGAAATACTCATTTTAAATATAACTTCCATTTGTGTTCTTTTTATGCAAAACTTCTAGCTGAAATATATCGAAAACTTTTCAAATTCAATGTTTAATGAGAAACTTAAGCAATAGTTTGTCAGGAACACTTAAGGAATATAGCATCAAGAATAAATAAAAGGGCAGAAATCGCTCATATACATTACATTTTAACAATTGCTAATGGAAAAGAGACATTTATTACCGCCGTGTATATTTTAACAAAGATAAAGCTGGTAATTTTTCATAGAAACGCAAGTTATTTTGACAGTAGCAAATTTAAGGCATATATATCAATGTCACTTTATTCTTTTATAATAGAAAAAAGCTACAGAACTCTGTATCTTCTTGTTCTGATATATTAAGTTTTTTTATAAATAAATATTATGCTTTTACGTATTCTTAAAAAAGATTTATTATTGCACGGAATTAAAAGGAGCTTTAAATTAAATTTGGTAATTTGAAGACTAAGTCGGAAAGCATTTATTACATTTTTTTTTATCTGACAGTGATTAAAATATTGAAATCGATTTTCTGTGTCTAAATAAATAAAGAAAAGTGCCATTAGACTTCTTAATTTATCTATTAATTATGCATGTAATTACTACATAATATTTTATATTACAAATTAAAGAGATAATATTTTACTTTGATATCATGGTCTTTTCGTTTTGCTAGACTGGAAATCTAACCTACATAACATGAGAGGTCACTCCATTCAATATCAAATATTTTTCATATTGAAATATTTCTAGAAACTACTCTTTTGTCAATCTTTCTAAGAAAAGAAACGTTTTACATTCAATTACTTCAAAATTAATTTTCTTTTACCTAGAAATTATTAATTCTGTGTACTTCATTTACTGTTCGCAAACATGAATTCCTGATATGTGCTAATATTGTGTAAGCAGGAAAACCGTAGCTAGGGTCGAACTGTGTGACAGCATAAACTCTTATTGAATAGATATTTTTACCGCTCAGCTTCAGAAATCTATTCCAAAATTGTAAAAATTGAAAAAATGGAATCTATTAAAGGAAATCTTTAATTTCACCCACTCGTCATTTAAAATAATTGTTATTTGATAAGCACATAGATAGAAAAATATCAAGAATAAAGTAAATACGAATTATTGAGTCCTTTTTACTTCCTCTTATACATAGTAAACAAAAAGTGTAGTAATCGTCAAAAAATTCGAAATCGAAGTTTTGACGAATCTCCATGTTTTAGACCTCCCGGAATTCGAAAAAGCCTTTTTCAGAAAATGACGTCCGTGTGTCTGTCTGTCTGTCTTTGCCAAAGATCACTCAAAAATGATTTCTACACGGATGGAAGTAAGTATAGGGTCTTTACACCACATTCGCGGATATCTATAAAATTTTGAGTACAGTCTGTTCAGAGGAAGTCCATCTGTCCGGCCTTTCATATATAAGTTAATATGATAATTACAAAACGAAGAGAATTAGATAGATGAGATTCGGTATATAGATATAACATCTAGAGTGTATACAGCAGTCAATTTTATACCAAATACAACTATGGGTTGACTGTCTGTTATGTACTTTCAGAAACAAGTAAACGCGATAGTTCAAAAAGGTAATGACTTAAGTATAGATTGGCATGGAACTTTGACACTACAAGTGTTGTTTTGTGTGAAATGTCTGTATCAATCGGTTTAGAAAAACAAGTCTAAAACATAAATTCGATTTTTGGATACTATTAATGTATGCCAAGGAATAATCACTGAAACTCGCCAAGGATCACATAACAGAGTAAAAATGCTAAATTGAAGTCAAAAGTTATTATTTCGTAACTATTTGCCAATGGTTGTATGCCAATGGTTATGTAAAGTGTTCTCTGGTCTGATAAGTTTATTAGAGAAAATGCGAGAACGTTTGAGAGAGACCTATCCCAATGGGTCTTAATATAAGAGCATCTACTTTTTAATACGAAATATAATAAATTTTTTGTGTAAGAGTAATGTTGCGGAAGGAACATATTTTTATTTGTTTTTACTAATATTGCAATCGGGTTTCAAAGTTCGGAGAGGAACAACTATTAGTATTGTTACAAATCTGTAATTTTGCTACCCATCACGAATAGCGTCATCCTGGGAAAAACCGTTAAAACCTTTGTAAGATCTGTTCTGTGCGTCAATGACCTGAGAGCTTGGCGGCCATTTGGTGACTTGGCGACGAATTTGGCGAGTTTGGTGACTAAATGGATCATACTGGAAAGTTCGAGAAGTTTCACGATCCATCCAGTAGGATCCGAGATGCACACAGATACACCCTGATTGGTCTGAAAATTCTAGCCCAGCCTCCTGGAACTATAAAAGACGGGCACTCTGAAGCTGCAGTGAAGTTGTGTGGATCGTCAGAAGTTGTGTGTGAGAGGAGTCGGAGTCGCCGACAAGTAAAAATTTTGGAGAGGATTACACAGCAAGCAAGCTGCTGAACTAGCAATTAAATGCGTTACGTTATTATGATTGATTGACGGTATTTTGTAGAAGAAAAATTTTCGTAACAGTATTAATGGTTAGATGACTAATTATTTCATAGCCTAAGTTTCTGACTTGAATTCCAACCTAATCCATCCGTTATATTTGGGAAATTTTAGTTAAGATAAAAAAAATCTGATATATTGGTTGAAACTTTCTGACACTATGAGTTTCATGAGATAAATTACCTAAAAGAAAATGTCTGTATGACAATAAAAACGTCAGTTTTGCATAAAACACTCGCTTTTTCTAAAATATTTAAGAACATCTCAAATGATGTATCTTTTATGTTTGTCTCGCCATTCCATTAAAAACACTGATATTTACAACATTTCATTTTCATATCTAATAATTGCCATCATCAATTCCATTAGCATTTATAGCATGTGACCAGAACTAATTTATTTTGTGAAAAAGTAAACGACATTATTTTTCACAAATCCATCATTTTCTGATCGCAGCTTGCTTTACTAAGCAAAGAACAGAAACACATTCTTTAAAGAAGTAGATAATAAATTACGATATTAAAAGTCAGAGTTTATATTAGTATCCTAGCAACTCTATATTCAAACATTATTGTTTGCATTTCTAGAACACAAAATAATCGATTAAATGAAATTTTCGCGAAAATAAAGTCTATCCTATTTACATTAAAATGCCTTGTATTTACTATATATATGAGGATATTGATGGTTCCAAGTCTAAATAGCCAATTGTCCACAAACTTGATGGGCCCCCGTCACGTGTTGATCTTTTGACGTGGTCGATCTTCTGACCTACTTCCGCTGTTTTACGAGCGCAGGTTTTGGCGGAAATTGCAGTAATGGTCTTTGGATAGTTTGTTGCAAATCGTTATGAATCCATTAGGGATGTTGTGGAATTGAGTTTTACAAAGCCTTTTCATCAATTGATTGAAGCGTTTTTCTTTATCTGTTTCTGTAGGAACAGCCGTTGTTTTTTTTTTATATAAAAGAAGCTTTTCTTGGTGCAATTGTAACAATTTAAGAAATGACTTTTAAGGACAAGAGCTGCTTCTTATAGAATCGCCAAAGTTCATCTTTAAAATAAAACAAAAATATGCACACATTTATGTTGTTCATTAAATAATTTTTCAATAAATTAATTTTTTCGTTATGTTGCTGTCTTATATAAAATTATCGAAAATAATTTGATATTGTTAAATAATTTTCACTAATTGTTTTCACAAACATATGCCGTTTCTGTTATAAATTTCATTTAATAGGATTGGTTTTTCTAAAACCAATATAAGAAACAGTAAACTTCATTCATCTTTAAGGGATTATTGAAATCTATTCTCCTAGCTAGGAATTTTTCACTCCCTCTCAACTATTCTGGTGAAAAGTGTTAAATAAAAATGCTATGCGAAAATAAGCTGTTCAACTAAAATGATTAAAAACTTCATGAATTTCCTCTTTCTAATTTCATAGGACTGATCGATTTAAAAAAATTGAGATAAAGGTGGTCTTTGAATGAAAATAAGGAATTATTTTGACAAATATTTCTTGTTTAAGTGTTTTTTAAGTGTGAGCTGGTATTTAGTAGAATTTCTTTTAATTTATTTATATTCAAAAGAAAAAAGTGCTTCAAAATTTCCTATGAATCCGTCAAACTATATAAGTATATAGAGTTTAATCAAAATTAAACTTTGGTTTTATAATACACAAGTGGTATTGTAAAGTGACATGTCTGTAGAATATGAATCAGAGGAAGAACTTTACGAGTTCTTCACACTTCTGAGTTCTTGACAGTGATATTACTTAGAAATTGCGGAAAATTTATACATTGTCTTCTTTAAAGGATCTCAAGAAGGGACTAATAGATATTTAACAGTATTGTCCCTTGAGAGTACTTAAACAAGTATCATACTAATATCAAAACTAAAACAAAGAATATATAAGGTAAATGTTTTTTTAAATGTGTTGTCATAATGACATATGGCTTATTTGTTGTGAATATCAGAAGGGAATTTTATATGGGACTGTATTTAAGAAAGGGAGCTGTAATTCTTTACAAATTTTGTGTTGTATGGAAATCGTAAACGCACATAAAGA